>NC_037669.1:140211232-140461325 GCF_003255815.1 Theropithecus gelada
GTGGTTTTGATTTGCATTTCTCTGATGGCCAGTGATGATGAGCATTTTTTCATGTGTTTGTTGGCTGTATGAATGTCTTCTTTTGAGAAATGTCTATTCATATCCTTTGCCCACTTTTTGATGGGGTTGTTTGTTTTTTTCTTGTAAATCTGGGTTCAATTTTTGCCTTAACTGGTTCACAAGACATTTTTCAGAGAGCAAATAATTGAAAATGGAGAAACATACTGTAAGTGAATAACACTTTTTCTGTAATAAAAAGAATCTTTCAAACATCTGGTATAATACTCTGTACCTCTCAAAGCAAATATACATCTTACTTTATAGATGTGTGCTCTATAAAACTTGAATTTAAATTAGATGTAAGATTTGAACTCTACTTTCTTATTTTTATCATGAAAGTTAGATATATCATCATAGACATCTTAATAGATGAAATTTTATTTTTTAGACAAAGAAAAAAACTAGAAAGTATTAGGCAATTACATGGAAGCTAATCACAGCAATCCTAAAATTTCTCCTGTCTATCAGAAGTTTTTTGTTTGCTTGTTTTTTTCCTGCAAAGCTTATGAACTCACAGTCATTAAGCAGAATATAGGTTCCTTTGGTCTCCTTTAGTGCACTAATACAGTTCCTTGTTTCGGAAGAAGTGCTATAGTTAAATAAAGGACAGATTTTAATACTCATCAGGTTAAACTCTACTGCTTTTAACTGAAACCCTTCGTAAGTTTAAAGTCACCTTACATAGTAAGGTTAGAAAATGACACATATTACTAAATCCCTAAACTCTGAGGATTTTGCTACCTTTATTGATTAAATGCACTTAAAGTATTAGATCCCTAGGGTTTGTGAGTACTTTTCCTTCACCAGCTTACTCCCAGATTTCCATATTTAGCTGAAAGTAGTTAAGAAATAAGTTATCTGGTATAATAATTATACAGTAAGAAAGGAGAGAAAAGACAAAGATATCACTGCCATTAATAAAATCAGAATAACCTTACTAGTTATTCCATATTCCAATAATCATAGTTCAAAATTTTCAATTATACTATACGGCATAAAATTTTTGCTACATGAAGTAAAAGTTGATTGATAAATTCTATGTCATTTTATCATTAAAAAAGACTGAAATCTTAAACTTTTCAAACCAAGCATTCAATAGATTAATCATTTCAACCTTCTTTTAATGTTTATATCACTAATTGTTAAATGTTAATATGTTGTTATATATATTAAGACATAAGATCTGTATTTCATTATAATGCTTAATTGAATAATTTATATCATGTCTGTGTAAGAGTTGAGAAATGTTATTCATGGTAATGATTACACTTTCATTTATTACATATGCCTATTCAAATCAGTACAAATCATGTATTATAGAAAAACAGTTTACAGTTCTAGATTTTCAAACATTCCCAAAATTAACTGCCTGCAAGTTACCAAAATTGGGAGAATTTTTAATGATACTATAAACAAAATATAAATGAAAAGTAATTTTATGTTTGAGTGCCAATCTGTGAAAAATTCTAGCAAACTATTCACAAGAGTATATTACAATGTTTAGACTGTTTGGAGTTTCCCATAAGTTTTATAGGTAACTCATTCTTTAGTCTTTTCTGCATTATTAAAAAGTAGTTTTCCATGAACAACCAAGGAATTTAAAATAGAAAGACTATATCACAAAGATTAACAACAGGTTACAAATGAGATTTTAAAAAAATAGAGCCTTAAAAACATATCCTTCTATTTTATAACAGTTTTACAGCTAAAATAGCCTTACAAGTATTATTTACAGTTTTACAGCTTTACAGAGCTATAAAAATGAATAATTTATATTTTAAGAAATATCAGATGCTCAGAAACATAAAATGATGTTTTATACCTTTTGCAATTTAACAAACAAGCTTATAATTTAATTTGAGAAACAACAACTCAAACTATATTGTCTCTAGCTACTAGCTGGAGAATTGAATATACTTGTTGATGAAATTAATTACTATGCAATAAGATAAGTTTCTCTCTTTCAAACTTTGTTTTTGACATCTAAATTAGATTTAAGTATATTAATATGGTAAATAACTTCTATACTTTCTTATTCAATAATTGGCTGAGAGTAGTATCCGATGTAGTATGGCTTTAGCACATGTGAAATGATGGAATTTTAAATTAGATGCTAGAATACTATTTCTATATTAGGATTGAAAAAGAAAAATAAAAAAGAGAAATTTATTTATTTATTAACTTTTATTTTTGATTCAGGGGTACACGTGCAGGTTTGTTATATAGGTAAACTTGTGTCACAGGGATTTGTTGTACAAATTATTTCATCACCCAAGTACTAAGCCCAATACCCAGTAATTATTTTTTTCTGATCCTCTCCCTCCTCCCTACCTCTGCCCTCAAGTAGGTCCCAGTGTTTGTTTCTCCCCTCTTTGTGTCCTTGTGTTCTTATCATTTAGCTCCCACTTATAAGTGAGAACATGAGGTATTTGGTTTTCTGATCCTGTGTTAGTTTCTTAATGATAATGGCCTCCAGCTTCATCCTGTTCCTGCAAAGAACATGGTCATGTTCTTTTTATGGCTGTATAGTATTCCAGGGTGTACATACCGCCTTTTCTTTATCCAGTCTACCACTGATGGGCATTTAGGGTGATTCCATGTCTTTGCTATTGTGAATAGTGCTGTGATGGACATATGTGTGCATGTGTCTTTATGGTAGAGATTCATATTTCCTGGGGTTTATACCCAGTTATGGGATTGCTGGGGTGAATGGTATTTTCTGTTTTTAGCTCTTTGATGAATCATTAAACTGCTTTCCATAATGGTTAAACTAATTTAGACTGCAACTAACTGTGTATAAGTGTTCCTTTTTCTCCACAACTTCACCAGCATCTGTTATTTTTTGACTAATGATAGCTATTCTGACTAATGTGAGATAATATCTCACTGTGGTTTTGATTTGTATTTCTCTAATGATCAGTGATGTTGATTTTGTTTAATAAGCTTGCTGGATTCATGTATGTTTCCTTTTGAAAAGTGTATGTTCATGGCCTGTGCCCACTTTTTAATGGGGTTGTTTGTCTTTTTCTTGTAAATTTGTTTAAGTACCTTATAGATGTTGGCTATTAGATCTTTGTCAGATGCATAGTTTGCAAATATTTTTCTCCCATTCTGTAGGTGGTCTGTTTATTCTGTTGATAGTTTCTTTTGCTGTGCAGATGCTCTTAAGTTTAATTTGATCCCATTTGTCAAGTTTTTGCTTTTGTTTGATTGCTTTTGGTATCTTTCTCATGAAATGTTTGCTCATGTCTATGTCCTGAAAGGTACTGCGTAGGTTGTCTTCCAGAGTTTTTATAGTTTTGAGTTTTACATTTAAATCTTTAATCCATCTTGAATTGATTTTTATATATAGTATAAGGAAGGGGTTCAATTTCGTTATTCTGCATATGAGTTGCCAGTCATCCCAACATCATTTATAGTATTGGGAATCCTTTCCCTATTGCTTTTTTTTTTTTTTTTTTTTTTTTGGGGGGGGGGGTCAGCTTTGTTGAAGATCATAAGGTTGTCGGTGTACAGCCTTATTTCTGGGCTCTCTATTCTGTTCCATTGGTCTATGTGTCTGTTTTTGTAGTTACCATGCTGTTTTGGTGACTCTAGCTCTGTAGTACAGTTTGAAGTCAGGTAGCGTAATGCCCCCAACTTTGTACTTTTGCTTAAGATTGTCTTTGCTATTCAGGCTCTTTTTGGTTCCATATGAATTTCAAAATAATTTTCTTTAGTTTTGTGAATAATATAATTGGTAGTTTGATAGAAATAGCATCAAATCTGTACATTGTTTTGTGCAGTAAAAAAGAAAGAAATTTTGCCAAAATTGTTTTCCTTGAGTGTGGTTAGGAAAAACAAAATAAATTTATGTTCATCCTTTGTGATAAAAAGTGAAAACATTTTTTACTATTTAGAAGAAAGAAAAAGTAGAACCCAAATATTACCAACTAAGCAATTATTCTGGAAATATAAAAAGAATTCACTATCAAAACATGCATAGAAAGTTCTGTTTCCAACTATGTGGTGAGTTAGTTTCTCAGACAGACTTTTTCAATGATAACACTCAAATGCCAGATAAATTAAAATTTAAAATCCTAAATGTGGAGTTGAACTTGCAGAAGTAAAAAATACCCAAGCCAAAATCCATTTGAAGGCTGAAATTTGAAAACTAATAAATACAGGTGGCTTTTAAATAACAAAAAAAAATATACTTTCCTTTTTATGGCCTTCAGGGCATTGGAGACTGGAAACAAAGCTTCTATTTCAGCAAGTTGAGACATCTGAAAGGAGATGTAACTAACAAACCTCTCTTCCCTCAATTTCAAAACATATTGATTATCTTGAATCTAAGCACTGAAAGGGAAGAAAGACTTAAAAACGAGTTCCTTGAAAAAAAACCCTCTTTTTGGCCAAATTTTAGACATGCTCCTGTGAATCCTCTTTTGAACCAGGCCTCGTCCTAGGGCCCTGTCTTTGATTCTTGTTCTTTGAATCCAGTTTTAGCAAGAATTCTTCATTCCTTTGTTCCCTGTTCCATGAGTCCAGTTTTTAAATCCTGCCAAGTCAACTTAGAGAGAATCCTCTACTCTTGATACACGCTCACCCAGGCCTGTTGTCAGTAAGAATCCTGTTAAGGCTGTTTAGCCAGAATTCCCTACCTTTGATGTCTCTTCTTAGCAATTCTCCATTCATGACCCCCTCACTCTGCTCACTGGCTATAGATACCTTGTTGCTTTTGCTGTATTCAGAGTTGAACCCAATCTCCACCACCTATTGAAATATTCAGGACATCGATTACAATAGCTTTGATAAAGTCTTTCTTATAGTTTCAACAAGTGTCAGAATAAATTTTTTGTTTAACACCCTAAAGTGTTATAACTACAAGCCTAATCTTATATCAATTTGAAGTTAGAATTCACATTATTTATGTGATATGAACAAATTCAAGAATTTAACTTTAAGTGACCTTAAATTGTTAATGCACTCAGACAACTTCCAGAAATGAAGAGAAATCCTCTCAGGAAGAATCTACCTTAATCCCAGTCGTGGAAAACCATGGAGACAGAAGCTATGGAAAACTTCAAAAACCAAAGCTCTCGGGGAGGAGCACCTTCGATTCCATCAGGTATAGCTGCATTTTCAAAAGGATGGAGCAAATACCATTGCTTTTTATATCTTTCAGTCCTTGCTCCAATAGAGCAAGAATGTGTGCTCCATCATTGCAATGCATTACAGAGTTTGACAGGAGTAATTTCATGAGACAGTCCACCAAAAAAATGAAGCCACAGGAAGCCAAAGTACTGGGGAGATTGTAGAGAGAAAGGAGCTCAGAAAAGTGACCCAAGAAAGTCCTTTAGGAATGATAGGACTTTCATTTAACCTGCATATGCATAGATCTGACCCCAAATAGCACATCAAAGATTTATGAGCACTGAACTAACAGGTAGTCTAGGTCCCAGACTGAACATGTGGAGTGCATACCCAGCAGAGAACAAATAGCACAACAAAGGTTTTGAACATTAAACTAACACTGGAACCACAGTCTACAGGAGGTGGGTTAGAACTTGTGGCTGGCCAGGTACAGTGACCCATGCCTATAATCCCAGCACTTTGGGAGGCAGAGAAGCGTGGATCACTTGAGGTCAGGAGTTCAAGACCAGCCTCACCAACATGGTGAAACCCCGTCTCTACTAAAAATACAAAATGAGCCTGGCATAGTGTTGCACACCTGTAATACCAGCTACTTGGGAGGCTGAGGCAGGAGAATCACTTGAACCCAGGAGGCAGAGGTTGCAGTGAACTGAGATCACACCACTGCACTCTAGCCTGGGCAATAAGAGTGAAACTCCATCTCAAAAAAAAAAAAAAAAAAAAAAGGAAAGAAAAAGAAAAATTACAAATAAACAAACAAAAAACTTGTGGCCTGAACCTGCAAAAACAAAAATATTAACATTCTGCATAGAATTTAAACAAGACTCCAAAGTCTCTTGAAGTAATTCACAAAATGTCTAAAATGACTCAGCATAGAAAGAAGCACAAACATTTCAATTCACATGAGAAAAGACAACCAATAGACAGCAAAGCTGAGATGACAATAGATGTTGGAATTAGCTGACAAAGACTTTAAAGTAGCTATTATACAAATGTTTCCGGGAGCAATTGTGAACACTCTTGCAACAAAGGTTAAACAAAAAGCTTTAGTAAAGAAATCAAAGACATAAAGAAGAACCAAATTGAAATTTTAGGATGGGAAAATACAATAAACACCTTCTTCTATCCTCCAATAAAAATCTCACTAAGTTCAACAGCAGGATGGAGATAACAGAGCAGAGTCAGTGAACTTGATGGATCAGGAGAAAAAAAATCATTTAATCCAAACAAGACAAAGAAAACAACTTAAAAAGTAACAAAATCTCAGGGACCAGTAGGATGATACCTGAAGACCTAACCATGCCATTGGAGTTTCAGAAAGATAGGGTAATGACGAAAAAATAAAGAAATAATGACTGAAATCTTCCAAAGTTTCTTTTTTAGAAAACGTATACAAGAAGTGAAGCAAATCCCAAATGAATAAACCCAAAGAAATCTATGTACAGGCACATCATAATCAAACTGCTGAAAACTGAAGATGTAGAAAAAGTACTTAAAGCAGCCAAAGAAAAGTGACACATTAACTACAGGGGAAGAATGATTTAGAAAACTTCAAAATTTCTCATCAGAAATCATGCCAGACAAGAAGAAATGCTGAAAGAAAAAACTGTATATTCCTAATTAAGAAAAAATTTTATTATGTTTAATCCAGAATTTTATATCTAAATGAAATATCCTTCAGTAGTGCAGGTCTCACTACTGAAGAATATTTCATTTAGATATAAAATTTAAAATGTCCTCAGATGAAAGAAAACTCAAAAAACTTGTATCTATCAGTCATGCTGTAAAGTAATTTCTAAAGGAAGTTTTTGATAGAAGAGAAATTTTTTCTGAAACAAAAAACTTGAAAATACAGGAATTAAGGAAGAGGAAAGATAGAGCAACATTTCAATGAAAAGTTGTCATAGTTCATTTGGGCTTCTCTAAAGAAATACCGTAAACCAGGGTAGGTTATAAACAGCAGAAATTTATCTCTCAGGGTTCTCAAGGCTGGCAAGACCAAGATCAAGGGGAAGCAGATTTCGTGTCTGCTAAGAGCTTGTTTCCTGGCTCATAGATGGCACCCTCTTAGTGTATCCTCACATGATGGAAGTGGCAAACAACCTCCCTTAAGGCTTTTTTAAAATAATAGTACACTAATCTCATTCGTAAGGGCTCTACCCTTGTGATCTAATCAAGTCCCAAAGATACTACCTCTTAAAACCATCACCTTGGGGGTTAGGATTTTAACGTATGAACTTTGGGGGGAAATAAATATTCAGACCATAGCAAATGTAGTAAGTTCACCTTCTTATCTTGAGTTCTTTAACCCAAAAGAAGACTTAACATAGGAAACATATAAAACAAGGGGAATAAGTAGAAAACTAGAAAATAAAATGGTAGTCCTAAATCTAAAACCATCAATAATTAATTTAAACATAAATGGTCTGAACACACCAATTAAAAGACAGAGATGGTTGGAGTGATTTTAAAATTTACTTATATGCTGCTAAGAGAGCCACTTAAAATATAGTTACACAGATAGGTTAAAAGTAAAATGATGAAAAATAACATACCACATGTACTAGTCAATTTTTACATACAAAGATATGCCCAAGACTGGGCAATTTACAAAAGAAAGAGGTTTAATAGATTTACAGTCCCACATGGGTGGGGAGGCCTCACAATCATGGCAGAAGGCAAGGAGGAGCAAGTCATATCTTATGTGGATGGCAGCAGGCAAAGAGAGAGCTTGTGCAGAGAAAGTTACCCTTATAAAACCATCAGATCTCGTGAGACTTATTCACCATCACTAGAACAGCATGGGAAAGACCTGCCCCCATGATTCAATTACTTCCTACTGGGTCCCTCCCACAACATGTGGGAATTCAAGATGAGATTTGGGTGGGGACACAGCCAAACTATATCACCGCATAAACACTAATCAAACAAAAACTGGAGTGACTATGTTAATATCACAAAGCAGACTTCAGAGCAAAGATTACCAGGAATAAACATGGACATTACATAATAAAAAGGCTTAATTTACCAAGAAGACATAAGAATTCTCAATTTACATGAGCTAAGCAACAGATCTTCAAAATACACAAAGCAAAAACCAACAGCATTGAAAGAAAAAATAGACATATCAGAAAATATAGTTAGACAGTCAACATTTCTTTCTCGGTAATAGAAAGGACTAGTTAACAGAGTCAGCAAGGATATAGAAGAACAAAACAATGCCATCAACCAACTTTATCTACTTGAATTTTATAGAATTCTACCCAAAGATAGCAAAATACACATTATTTTGAAGGACACATGGAATATTCATCAAGATAGATGATATTCTGACTCATAGTCACACATTAACAAACATAATTGAAATCATACAAAGTATGTTCTCTGACCATAATGGAATTATGATTATAATGATATACGAGTCAAAGAAAATGTTTCAAGAGAAATTAGAAAATATTTTGAATGAAAACGCAACATAACAAATTAAGTCAAATTTAGTTAAAGCAATGCACAAAGGGAAGATGTGCAACAGTAAATACATACATTATAAAAGGAGGAAAGTCTCTGTAATCTCGATTTCCAGTATAAGAAACTATAAAAACAATAGTAAAATAAGCAAGCAGAAGAAAATACAGTTATGTGTCACATAACAATAGTTTGGTCAATGACAGATTGCATGTAGGACAGTAGTCCCAAAAGATTATAATGGAGCAGAAAAATTCCTATCACCTAGTTGACATTGTAGGTCTCAGTGCATTGCATGAACTTTACTATATCTGTGCATCTAAACATAGATACACAAGTGCTATTCTGTTACAATTGACTGCAGTATTCAGTACAGCAACATACTGTATAGGTTTGTAGCCTAGCAGCAATAGGCATACCATACAGCCTAGTGCTATATTAGATGTGTAGGAGGTCATACCATCTAGGTTTGTGTAAATACACTCTGATGTTTGTACAACAAAATTGCCTGACAATGCATTTCTCAGAGCATATCCCTGTCATTAAGCAATGCATCTTGTAATACAGATAAGAACAGAAATGGATAAAATTGAAAACAGAAAACAATAAACAAATTTTTAAAATTTTGCTTTAAAAAAAAAAAAAGACCCGTAAACTTAATAAATCTCTACAATGATTAACAGAGAAAAAAAAAAGAGGACATAAATTATTAATACAAGGAAAAGGAGAGGGGATTTTGTTACAAAATCCAAAGATATCAAAAGGATAACAACAGAGAATTTCAAGATAAATAGGCAACTCAACTAGTCCTCTGTCTATTAAAGAAGCTGATTTTATACTTAAAAGCTTTCCAAAAAAGAAGTCTCCAAAACTAAAAAGCAAGACAAAACTAACATGTTTAACAATTCAAAAGAAACACAAAATTCTCAATACAGTGGTCTCCCCCTTATCTTCAGGGGATATGTTCCAAGATCCCTAGTGGATGACTGAAACTGAGGATGCTGCTAAACCGTGTGTGTGTGTGTGTGTGTGTGTGTGTGTGTGTGTGTCTGTGTATACACACTATGTTTTTTTCCTATAAATACCTACCTATGATAAAGTTTAATTTACAAAGTAGGCAGGGTAATATGTTCACAACAATAACTAATAATAAAATAGAATAATTATATGATATACTGTAATACAACTTATGTGAATGTGGTCTCTCTCTCAAAATATCTCATTGTACTCTACTCACTTACATGCAAACTATGGGACATGAGAAGATGCCTAACTTCACTCACATTAAAAAAGAAAGTTAAAACCACAAGAGCTACCATGTCTCACCCAAGTTTTAGGTGAAAAACTAAATCTGACACTATCATGGTTGCATATATGTGGAGCAAAAGGAACTTCTGAATATTGGTGATATGATGTACAAATTGGCCCAAACACTTTAAAAATAGATCAACATTTCATAGGAAGTTTGAATATGCTCATAATGTACGGTCTAAGGATTTCACTCCTGGAATAAATGTATGAAAACTAATAACATATTACAGGAAATAACGAAAATGTCCGACAATGGTAGAATGGAAAATACACTGTAGACTAGTTAGAGACAGTTACACGTGAGCTTCGCCCGCTGAATCTCATATTGAATGAAATAAGTAAGACATAGACATTATAGTGTAGGAGTTCATATTCATAAGGTTCCAAAACAGGAGAAATATATCCATAAGTGGTAAAATCATTTAAAGCCAAAAGAATGTGGGATGATTATTATAAAAGTCAAAATGATGAAAACCTCTGGGTGTAGGGTGGGAAGGTGATATAATTGGGAAGATGTATAGAGGATTTGGAAAAAACTGGCCGGTCTCTATTTCTTAACCTCAGCAGTGGACATATAGCTGCATCATTTACTAAAATTATTTAAGTCAATATATGCATTTATATACTGTTTTGTATGAACGATATTTTCTAATAAATGGAAAATTGCAAAGTGAAATAAACCACTTTTTATGAAATACTGAAACTGAATTACTGTGCTTGTCCAAAAAGCTGCATCCTGATATGGGATATTTGGTTATAATTTTTCTCACTCTAACACATTCCAGTTTTGAACTCTTGACTCTTTGAAATGCCAAATATAATTATAATGTGGTATTTTGTTTAAGCATGTGCAATTAAAAGGGCACCATTGAATTGTGGTCGTGTGTAATGTTTTCCAGCTGCTAAAGGTAGAGGACGTAATTTTATGATGTGCATTTGCTCCTACCAAAGACCCTCTATTTCATAGATTTATATAATATTAGAAAGCTCTCCTTCATTCCACCACTCTCTATCTGGGTTTATAGGTTAGAAGTGAATTATAGTTTGGTACAGGAGTCAAAAGCCTGCCTTGAGAGTGCTGGCCCTTCATTTTAGGAAAACTACCCGGGCATAAAATGGCCAGTTTTTGAAGCCAGAATTGTCAGGGCATTATTGCTTATTTTATGCAGTTTTAAATATGCCAAGGACATATTTGGGGCTATGCTGAGAAGAAAAGGATCCCTGTCCAGTTAATTAAAACATGACTTTTAGTAAGTGGCAAGTAGAGAAGGTTCATAGGAACAAATTATAAATCTACTTATTTATCTTTTACCACATTGTCTTTTATAGAATACTCTGTAACCCACTTTATTTTCACATCTCAGCATTTTCTTCTCCCCCACGATTCCTAAGACTTTTTTCTAGCTTTTGAAACTAGAATGTAACTCTTAGTTTTCCTTCCTGGATAAATTGTTAATTCATACAAGATTCTGTGTGGATTACAGAATCAGACCCAGTTTTTAGAAGACTTGCTTCCTTGCTATCATACGTCTTATAATATATATTTTTCCTTGCTAGTTTGTGTCTACATATAAATAGGCACATTTGTCTGGAGATTTAAATTAATCACTATTTTGCATAACATGGTATAAAATGAACTTTTACTCTGACACTGGCTAGGGCTACTGAATTCTAGCCCTTTTCTATGTAAGTCATGAATATATTTGAAGACTACTGTATTTTTGCAGTGAAAATATAAGTAGCAGTGTTTTCACCATGTAATACAATAGTTACAGTGTTCACTGAAAAGTCATGCCCTGTGCACTTAATTCAACTTGGCAGAAAACACTATTCCTTCTGTAGAAGATGCTACTACTATGTACAGAAATTTATACAAGAAAATATGTTTGCAGACTTCTTGGAGGTAAAGTTTAAAACGTGCAACCTCAACTGGATCATGTTTTCTGTGAATATTCTGTGAGAACGAAAAACATTTAGAGCAGAACTTTAACAATTCCTAAACAGACATCCATATACATGTGAAAGTATGTGTGTGTATTTATTGATTTTTATTTCATCCAAATAATTCATCTTGAACAATCAACTGACATGAAATCAGCCCATCAGATTTGAGAGATAACTAGCTTTCATCTCATACAGGCAACATATGGAGATAGGTCCCTGAATATCTGAATATTAAAATTTCCAAATCTTATTATTTTAGTAGTACTCAGCCATAATGAATCAAAGCAAATGGTTTTGTTATTACACTTTTGTTTGTTTTGAGTAAATTATACTGAAATATTGTATCTGCACATATACATATGCACAGACCATTGATGTATAGCTTAATGGATCTTAACAAAACAAAAAAAAACCCAGGACCCGTATCCAGAGACACCATAATACTATATCTTAGAAGCCTCCCTCATATCCTCTTCCAGTCACACTCTGTCCCCACAAGAAAAGCTGCTGTCTGACTTTTATTACCACACATTAATTTTTCCTGCCTTTGAACTTCATGTAAACGAAATCATAACATATACTCATTTGTGTCTTTCTTTCCTACTCAAGAATGTGAGATTCATTTATGCTGTTTTATGTATTTGTATTTTGCTCATTCACATTGCTGTTTAGTATAAAATAATTATTCTGAGGTATAATCTATTATGACTATATAAACTACGCTAAAAAGGTAGTATTTAAAATACTTATTAGGCTGGGCATGGTGACTCGTGCCTGTAATCCCAGCACTTTGGGAGGTGGAGGCTGTTGATCACTTGAGGTCAGGGGTTTGAGACCAGCCTGGCCAACATGGTGAAACTCCGTCTCTACTAAAAATAAGAAATTTAGCCAGGCGCGGTGGCGCACATCTGTAATCCCAGTCACTCGGGAGGCTGAGGCAGGAGAATCGCTTGAAACTCAGGAGGCAGAGATTGCAGTGAGCTGGGATCGCGCACTGCACTCCAGCCTAGACGTCAGAGTGAGACTCTGTCTCAAAATATATATATATAAAATAAAATAGAATAAAACAAAATAAAATGAAATACTAATTTGAGGGAGACTGGTTCAAACCCAGTGGTAACAGGACATAAAAGGGATCAAAGGAGCTAGAGGAAAGCTAAAGCTTTTTTTTTAACCCCTCCATCCTATATAGAAAAGACTTGTTTATTCCTTGTTTTATACAAGTACTGCGTGCTAACCGATTGTGCAACTGGAGCTCCTTATTTCTTATTTCAATTAGTGAACCCCTATTATCAGGCTATTGGCGTTTACTTTATTCTAATTTAGCAGACCTTGGTGACTGGCTAACATAAAAGCCATTAACAACACCTTTGCCCCTTTCCACTTTCCTCTATAAAAGCTGAAAAGGCCAAATATATTATTTCCAACCATGTTACTACTAAAAGTGACCATATGATACAGTCTTGACCAATGAAATTTAAGAGGGAGTTTCTGGGGATTTCTGGAAAAGCCTTTGCTTTTCTTATTAAAGAAGGTAGCATAACAGGAGAGAAGCTTAATGACATTCTTTACCTCATCTTCCTGCCTTGCTGCTGGATGTGATTCCTGGAGCTTCAACAGCCCTTTTGGGACCATGAAGTAATGAGCAGCATGGAAGTGAAAAGGTAACTCATCAAAGTGGTCAAGTCCAAAGGTTATGGTAATCAAAGAATTTGATTATACTATTGTGATACTGAACACATTTTTAGACTTATTGTTAAGTAAAATAGAAATTTCCTTATAATTTAACCCCATTGTTAGAGCTTTCCTTGGTTGCAGCTAAAAGTATATCTGATACACCATTTATCTAGATATTTAAGATAGAAGCACGCACCTTAAAAGTTGCTTGAAATTATGCTGTATTTTACATTAGCTTCTTGAAAATCAATAGCATCTTGATTAGAAGAGTAAAACTGGGTGCCCGTCACACAGATGAATTCTGATGACTTCTTAAACACCTGAAATACTTTCAGTTGCTTGATTTATTCAAAACAACATACTTTATTTCTTGCTATTGTAGCCTTAACATGAGAAAACAATCAAATACTTTATATTTAAGCCCTTCCTGGTCTACTTGGGAATTCTGGTGGTAGGTGCTAGCTAAGCACCTACCAGAAATCCTTTGAAGTCAATAGACTTCAAACATGATTATTATCTCAGCAGTAACAGAAAATGTCCTTTTACATCTTCCTTCAAAGAGGTAGAGTACTGTCATTATAGTTCTGAAATAATTTATTGTCTCATTAAATTAACAATTTCCCACAGACTTTTGGTCTGTAGTTTTAGGGTTAGGATTCTGGGAGAGAATGATGGAGATAGTAATACAAGAGTAGTCCTTTGGCTCTTCGTGTTGAAAACTGATTACCTCTTAATTTGCGGGTAATTATCCTTATTTGTACCAAACATTCCTTTATCTCTCACTTGCTGATTTTCTGTGGCTGCATCTAGGTTAGCATAAATGACTTTAGGCTAAGTTTCTTTTGATTTAAAACAAATCTGATATCTTAAAGTTAGTTGACTGTTATCCAGTGGGTATTGCATGAGCATTTGCAACCTGTCATATAACACAATATCTTATTAACACTTGTATTTCCTATACTTTTGTGTTGAGACCATATGCTATGTTGAATTGGTTTAAACAATGTAGTCATAAAGGCTTCCCTGAAATTTTATTTTTGGTAATACATTATTAGAGAAGCTGAGGGATTATGAGAAAATTTATGTTAAAATTCTTGTTATGTTTCTTTGGAGAAGCACTATTTTTATTTAATCAAGAGGCCAATTATTGAATATTTCTATTTTTTTTGTATTCTATAGCAAGAAATTTAAAGAGTTTGGGGTTTAAAGAACAAGTGTATGGCATTTGTGAAGTTGAAAACAACCTCTGGATACTCAAATCTCCTGCTTTTGATCAGTCTCAACTCTTTAATGGACCTTATTCACTTAAGCTATAAGTCATATTGTGGCATGAAAATAATGACAGGCATTTCAGAAAAGCTAGAAATGTGTAATTATGAGTATTTATTCTTTTTAAAGCACTAATTGTAAGCAGAGGGAAAGCACCAAAAGCCCCAATCTAATATTTTTAATGTATTTTTTCATATTATATTAAAATTTTAGTGTTTTAACAAATGTAGGAAGATGAATGGGAAAATGAAATTTCTTATGGAAGTAAATGTACACAAATATGTACATTTTCTAAATGATGATTAATAATATAGTTAACGCCCATGGACACACAGTGTTGTTTATCAGACTACATCCAAGCAGGGTAGAAGAAAAAAGCAATTATGCAGCATGTAAGCCAGCCTCTGACCAGCTTTGGCACTTTAAACAGGACTCATATTTTTGGAGGCATGAATTTGTTTTGAACAATGAATCAAATGTCTTCTGCACAGATAGGGTTTTATTTAACACCAGAGCCATGTCTTTTTCTACTTACATTTCCTGGAAAATAAGTACAAATTTTGTAACCAGTCTATGAATAATTAAATACCTTCTCATGAATGGCAGACTTCAGAAGGTTCAGAATTTCAACCTGGGTAAACAAGTATATATTTATATGTCTGTCTAGGTTTCTGTGTACTTAAACTCCATTCCATCAACCATCTCACAAAAATGTTTCTGAAACCTTCTCCTGCCTCCCACTTCCCACATTTCATGAAAAGATACGTGTGTGGAGGATGGTGGCTCTTCATAGGATTCTATTTAAGTGTTTCTGTCTTGAGACCAGTCACAAGGCTACTTTAGAAAGTAGAGCATGCATTTTCTCAAGATGCTCCCCACATCAGTAACATTCTGTTTGAAGAAGAAAGTGCTCTTAGTTTATCAGAGAGATTATAGATACTTTTTACCAGTGAAAAGAGCCAAAAAATACTTTGATGATTGTGAACCAGGATAAGAAAGAAAGACTTCTGTGTTCTATTAAAGGAGGAAGTAGAAGTGGAAACCAGCTATTGTGTGTGTGGTGTGTGATGTGTCAGGTCGGGTAGTGGTCAGTCATGTGGTGCATCAGTTCTGGATGTCTGTTCCTCTTGTTGCATTCAGCATCTTTTTTTTTTTTTTTTTTTTTTATTTCTTCAGTTATATCCAGTGCAGCTAAATGAAAATGTTCAAACCATCTCTCACCTCCCTCATCCCATATACAACTAAGGTGGACAAAGAGCAGATCACCCAGGGTTTCTTTTCTAGACACAGAAGATACAGTGGGTCTTCAAATGGCGACTGAGGTGACTCCAGCATCTTTCAGTTAAAGACTCTCCATTTTTTCAGTTTCTCAGAGACTGGATGAGATAGAAACTACAGAGATAATAAGAACACTTAAAATCCGTGTATTGTTTAAAGAAGATTATAGAAAAGTAGTCATAATTTGTTACTTAATATATAGAAATTTAGATAGATAACTATAACACTCTCCCTTTTAAAAATATTTCATTTTTAATTATTATTAATACATAATAGTTGTACATATTTACCTCCTTTTGAGTTTTGATGTATCAAGGAGATTTGGGGCTTTATTTTTCTCTTATGTGATTCACCTACAACTTGTTATCAGTCAATAGGTGGCTTACCATGCCTGGATAGGGCATCCTTGCCTGAACAGAGTCTAAACTGTGCAAATAAAAATCATAAATCAAAGATATGAGGGTATTTTCTATTCATATAATTGTACAAAAAGCAAATACAATTTTTTCCTGTCAAAGTGCAGTGTAGTTGCCTTTTATGTGTATTTGACTTGCATAAATTTTCATTACTACAAAATAACTTAAAAGTCTGTATTTATAAATTTTAAAGTACTGTTAATTTGAAAATGATAGTGAATTGTAACTGTGTTTGCACTGTTGCCCACAGTGGCACCTCTATAAGTGTCAGACAGAAATGCCGGCTCTGCTCTAATGAAATAAGTCTTGGATTTTGAAAGTATTTATTATGCAAGAGTTTCAGAGATGTATGTATTGCATAAAGTGTAGTGAATGTGACCAACTTGTAATTACATGATCAATGTGAAATGTTCAGACAATTCAAACATATAAAAGGGAGAAAGTAGAAACCATCTGCTAAGCCACTAAGGAATACAATTATTGTCATTAATAATTTTTTAAAAACTTGCTAAAAGAGTTAAGCTAAATATTGACATAGTTGCCTTATGATACAAAATTATAGTCAGATTAGAAGAAATACTGACATCGGTGAAGCAATTTACACTTAAATACTAATGCTCCATGACTATTGCTTATTTTGATTTATCTCCATCCTCACTCCCACTGTTAGATTTGAATAAAACACAACTCCCTGGATGCCTTCAGCCATGGAATAGTCCTCAATCCCTTCATTCTCCTAAATGCAAAGTATTTTCTGCTATACTTCCAAAACATACCTCCACTTCTCCCGCTTTACTCTATGTCTGCCTCCACTGTTCTTGTCTAATCCTCCATCACATTACACTAGGGCCAAAGCCTCCTGAATAATCTCTGTCCATCTGCCTCTGCCCTTCTAACATTGCCTCTCCATTCAAAAGCCAACAATGTTAATTAATAGTTGGGTTCATTTATCCAAAGCATTCATGGCCTTGAACCTATTTTGTGCCCAGCACTTTTTAAGGCACTAGAGACACATTCATGAAGAAAACAAAAGTTCCTCTTTTCTTGCAACAACTTGTAGGTCCTGGAACTTCTCAGGCTTTCTTGGGCCTACAAGCTCTTTCTTGGGCCTACAAGCTCTTGCTTGGGCCATTCCTTTTCCCAGAATGTCTTTTCCTTTATTTCTTCACATGGCTTGCTTGCACTAGTTCTTCAAGATTCAGCAAAATGGTCACATCTTTAAGGAAGACTTCTGTGACCCCGTCGTACCCCCTCAAGTCTGGGTTAAGCGCACATCTTTCTGCTTTCAGTTTCTTGTGCATTCTTGTTTCTCAGCACTCACTCATGCTGTATTGTCATAGTGAATTACCTTCCTGTCTTCATGCATTAGACTGTGAAATCTTCCTAGGAAGGAACTCTGTGTTTCCACTCTTGTTTGTTGTATCATTATCCTGTGACTCAACTTATTAGTTACTGGAATATGGTTGAGCAAAAGGGGCAGAGAATTTCAATTCAGCATCATAGAGTTATGAGGCAGAAATAATATATAATGAAGAGTCTCAGCTTCAGAAATCTATTCTGGGCTTTTCCTTTTGTACCTTCTGAAAGGGTTTTAGTATTTGGTTGGTTTTGGATGACCCTATTTAAGGCAGGGATCACATAAGAGGGAACAGGTTTGCAGAGACTCAGAGATGGAAAATAAACATAGTTAATATTGAACCCATTTTTTTTTTTTTAAGATGGAGTCTCACTCTGTCACCCAGGCTGGAGTGCAGTGGCATGATCTCGGCTCACTGCAACCTCCACCTCTTGGGTTCGAGCAATTCTCCTGCCTCAGCCTCCCAAGTAGCTGGGACTACAGGCACTTGCCACCACACCTGGTTAATTTTTTGTATGTTTTTTTAGTAGAGATTTGGTTGCACCATGTTAGCCTGCATGGTCTTGATCTCCTGACCTCGTGATCTGCCCACCTCAGCCTCCCAGGGTGTTGGGATTACAGGTGTGAGCCACCGTGCTGGGCCTGAACCCATTTTTAATGTTCCAACTGTGTGATTCTCTGCAAATTACATGAAAGCAAGACTAATATTTTTCATGACTATCCCAATAATTGATATCTAGATCATGCAATACCTAGTTGGTTTTTCTCCAGGCAGATGAAAATGTGGTGTGATGGTAATAGTGAGTTATATCCATGAAGTGTGAGCTTTTACTTATTTCATTCACTGGCAATTTTCTGACTCTTCTTGAAGTTTGGGCCCATGTTAGGCCTATTCATCTTCATCCTTCCTGTTTCTCCAGGAATAGGAATGTGGTAGGGTGTGTTAGGCAGTGGTTTACATTCAAACAGAATTGGTCTGATCTCTTAGAGAATATGTTTTTCCGAGATTCTGTCTGCAGAAAGAACATTGAATCCACATGTGTTGTTTTCTCTTGTTGCCATTGACATTCAGCAGTTAACATCTGGTCTGTTTTTGGTTTTTTAATTTTTTTTCTTTCTTTTTGTTTTAACGTGGCTTTTTTAGTTTTCTAAACTTACCCCAGATGCAAAGACTATCTAAATGCTAACCTTTTCTCCAGGGCTTTATTTTGTAGTGTTGATGACTTGGCAAATGATTGTTATCACTTTCCTCCGTAAAATGAAGGATGACAATCCTTATGTTCTCTTATGCATTTCTAAAGATGAATTGGTTGCCTAAAACAAAATGCTTTAAAATTTAATTTTATGCTTTTCTAATTAATTAAAGGGGTATTTTAAAAAATAATTGAAAAAACCTGGCTTAATGAATCAGAACAGTAATATATTCTTCATCTTGGCTCAAAATGAATTGGCTTGATCTTGCAAAGGTCAAGGGATTTTTTCTGCCAATGCTGAGTTCATTCACCTTCTTAATCTTGGTTTGAAATATGCAATATTATGTGTAGAGTGGAGACTAGGGATCTCAGAACAGAACAGAACATCTCTTTGAGGTTTTTTTTTTTTTTTTTTTTTTTTGCTCTGTCACCCAGGCTGGAGTGCAGTGGTGCAATCTTGGCTCACTGCAACCTCTACCTCCCAGGTTCAAGCGATTCTCCTGCCTCAACCTACCTATAGCTGGGATTACAGGCATGTGCCACTATACCTGGCTAATTTTTGTATTTTTAGTAGAGACGGGGTTTCACTATGTTAGCCAGGCTGGTCTTGAACTCCTGACCTTAAGTGATCCGCCCGCCTCAGCTCCCAAAGTGCCCAAAGGCGTGAGCCACCGTGGCCGGCCCTTTGAGCTTTAATATAAAGAATTAAAGATTCATATTAAGACTTGCCTCGAGGTGACTCATAGATTCAGTAGTCATCACTTTCTAAAATAAAATAACCCCATGTTTTTTGGGGGGGAAATGATTAGAGGTTCTGACTAATCAAGTTTCAATTCAAAAGAACCAAAATTTATTTTTTAACCTCAAGCCAAGTGAACTTCTTGAATCTCAGTCGATTTTATTTTATAACTGGAAAGTACCGGGACCACCCTGAAAAAACAGATGATAATTTGCCTTTAAAGAAAAAAAGATTTATTAAATAAATATTGATTTCCAGGAGAAAAGCTCAAGGCACAGATGTCCACACCCAGTGACTAGCTAATCTACTTTAAATGCCAAAGATGAATACAAAAAGAAAAAAAAAATAGTAGAAAAAGAAGCTACAACTTTTATCTGCAAATTGACAGGTATATGAAATACTTTGACCAAATTTTAGTTGCCTGGAGCTTAGGCTCCAATTGCTTTACTTCTTTGGTTTTAAATGTTTAATGAATTTTTAATTAAAATATTTTAATATAAAGTGCTATTTAAATAATTCTTTTTAGTGTTCTCATTCCCCTTTCCCTATGACTAATGATTGAGGAAATAGTCATTTTCACTCAAATATTATTTGAAGCTAGTTGTCTCCTTTACCTCAAAAATTAGCATTAACACTGCTGACTATTCACACTTTTTTCTTGTCATTTTTCGTTAAGAACATTTAGCCTGTGAAGGCACAAGATAAAATGTAAGATGATCTGTAGTGTTTGTACTTCAAGTTGATGTGTAATCTTTTCAAATGTTTTAATGTTAATATGTAAATAAATCATTCCCTGCATACATTTACTAATTTATACCAGAATATTTTAGAATTTTCATCTATGAAGCTGATTTGTTTATGCAGTGTTGTGAAATTGGTATTAATATACTAATGAGTAAGACCTAGTATGTATTGACTGATTGCTCCTGTTAGTAAATTTTATATTTGGGGAAAATAGAGTCAGGTGAAATACATTTTAATAATAAGGTTGAGAGTTTTTTTCAGACAACTAAAAGAACATTATCCAAAGATTTACTTACAAAACGCCTTATTATCCAGACGTCATTTCCATATATACTATAGAGATATGAAAGTTATTCCCTTTACTCCCTAATAATGAAGGACCCCTCAGGAACTATGTGGTTGGTTATCTTTTTAAAGGGTTGAGTGGCAAGCATTGTCACTGAATGAGGACTTCATTTTTCTCACTTTGCTTTTGGTGATAAGATGCCTTTTAAAGGAAACACTATTCAAAATTTGAG
Organism: Theropithecus gelada; assembly: GCF_003255815.1. Taxonomy (NCBI): domain Eukaryota; kingdom Metazoa; phylum Chordata; class Mammalia; order Primates; family Cercopithecidae; genus Theropithecus; species Theropithecus gelada. The sequence continues at coordinate 140,232,340 of NC_037669.1, forward strand.
ACAGAGTAAAATTATTAAGTCTGGTCTTCCAAATCATGTTCTCTCTATGAAAATATAGAGTCACAGGACTCCTGGCCCTGTGCTTTTATGAGTCATAGGATTTCTATGGTGAAAAATAAAAGATGAATAAACTTAAGATCTGAGAAAAATAAAAAGAACCCCTTGAATACCATGTTATGTCATAACCAGCCTCTCTATTTTTTATATGTGTGTGTGTGTTTATAAAGAACATTTTTCAAAAAATTATTTTGTCACATCTTCAGAGCTTCTTGGGTTTGAAAAAAATTAGATTAGAGGAAGTAACTGGCAAGTTAGGCATTAGAAACTGAAGCCTGCCAGTGCCAGACCAGGCATGGTGGCTCACCCCTGTAATCCCAGTACTTTGGGCAAAGGTGAAAGGATCATTTGAGGCCAGGAGTTTGAGACCAGCCTAGACAACACAGCAAGACCTTGTATCTATAAAATGTTAAATGAAAAAATATTGCCAGGTGTGGTGGTGCACGCCTGTAATGCTAGATATTCAGGAGGCTGAAGCAGGAGAATTGTTTCAGGAGTTTGAGGCTGCAGTGACCTATGGTCATGCCACTGCACTCCAGCCTGGTTGACACAACAAAACCCTATCTCTTAATTAAAAAAAAAAAAAAAATCAAAACCTGCCAGATGATGCCTATGATTTCAATGGAAATGACAACAGGAGTTACCTTAGTGATGCAGAATTGATACAGTCCTGACTTACCAAGTACTCTTGTATCCACTTTGCTTTAACAGAGCAAATTTTTATGAATGAATCCAGATGGCTACTCCAGTTGCCTTTCCAGCATATGCACAAAGGTGAGAGAGATTTTTTCTCATATGGTATTCTACTTTCTAGTTGGTGACAAATATTTTGCCCCTTGAGTTGAATTTTAAAAATCTTTCCCTTGGCCGGGTGCAGTGGCTTACGCCTGTAATCCTAGCACTTTGGGAGGCCGAGGTGGGCAGATTGCCTGAGGTCAGGAGTTCAAGACCAGCCTGGGCAACACGGTGAAACCCCATTTCTACTAAAATACAAAAAATTAGCCAGGTGTGGGAGGATGCACCGATAGTCCCAGCTACTCGGGAGGCTGAAGCAGGAGAATTGTGAGACTCCATTTCCAAAAAAAAAAAAAAAAAATCATTTCCCTTTCTGGATCAGAGCACAAATGATACAATTTAAAAAAAAATACCTTGGTTTTCTTTCTTGTCTGTTTGCAGAAACCTGCTTTCAACCTCATGATTGTTTCTTCCAATTGAGATCTGATTGGCAAAGCCACAGACTAAACCACCTAGTCTCTCCCTTTGATACTCTCATGTTTTAGTTAGACAATATCACAAAAAGAAGGGACCTTAACATCACTTTGTCCAACCCCTCATTTTTAAGGCAATGAAACAGGAGCAGAGAGGTGAAGGGTCCTGTTCAAGTAACATGGCTAAGTAGTAACAGGTTTGGTTTAGATGTAGCAGAGGGGCTCTCTCTTATACATTCTTTGGGTTGCACAGCTTCTTCCTTTTTTTTAACTGTTTATTATATAAATGTTGTTTAAAAGTGGCCATTTTTTCCTTTTCTAACTGAAAATATAAGCATGACATGTTAGGCTGATATCACTGGTGGTGTTGCCTGCCTGTCACATACACTCCCTTCCTTTTTTGGGCAAGGAATGGGGTAAGGAATTATCCATTACTTTCAGTGTCCACAAAAGTAAGAAATGACGGACACTTGCTTTTGCAGATTTTGCAGTACCTAGGATAAAGGCATATAACCTGCCAGGAAATCCACTCTGGAGCAAGTGATGCAAAGATAGAGGGACAAAGGAGATTTTTGTCCCAGTGCAAGTAGCAGAGACAAGAGTTCCAGAGTCTGAATAGTGCTGGTGACACCACAAATGACGGACAATGTCTGGGGTTGGTAGGGGCAATATCTGGTATTCTACAGTGCGGCCATAACGCCCATCCCAGTGTTTCCTGAGGAATAATTTTGGCCATATTCCTGGTACTCAGCCTTTCTTGGTTCCTGCTCGTTTTCTTAGTCTAACATTCCAGCTTTTCTGGAAATTCTGTGAGTATACAATAAACTTTGACAATTCCTTTTGGATTTAACTCATCTGAAGTTAGTTTTGGTTATACTCAATGAAAAATTTTGGTCGTAGTTACATGGCTCAAATAAATAAAACCGACTTCGCTTTCTGGGTCTGGGAATAACCAGTGAACATCTTTCTAAGCATCAGTTTCTCATGCATAAAATTTCGGAAAGAAAACCTGAGGGAGGTTAGCTGAATCACTTCTTCTTTCTTCGCAGAGTCAGATTCTATAAGAAAATGTTAGAACATGGAAAAATTTGCCCTGTTCTCTTCTCCTCAAGCCCCCAAAATATTTGTCTTCTGATAAAATACAAGGAGAAAGAAGAGGCAATAAAAGCAGAAAAGGAAAAGAAAAAAAGGCCAAATAAATTCTTATTTTGTTTTGATAGAAGCCCATGAAATATAGCAAGTTGGTTTCAATTTTCTGAAGCTTTGCACGATCAATTAGTTAATCTTAATCACTGCCTATGGAATTCAAACACACACAATTCCAAAATTTTACACAATATCATTCATTAAAATAAAGGCAGAAGGCGGGTGTAGGTAGAGTGATATTTTTATGAAGCATAAGCCTTGTAATTTTCCAACATCTGTGGGGAGTTAAAAAACAATCACTACAATTGCTTCAGTTGCTCTGAAGCTGGTAATATGTGAGTCATGTTTAGGTGCTTTCTGGGCCCTACAAAATCATCAGATAGATTTTCAAATGTGTTTGCAGAAAGAGCCGCACCTCTTTTTTTCTGGGCATGGAAAAACCATGTAAAATAGGCTCTCAAAGAAGCCAGCAGTGTAAGCAGCAGGCACATAGTTTATTTTTAGAGACTGGGCTACCATTAGCACATATTTGGACACTTTTTAGTCTGACTCAAATACACAAGAAACACTTTACTAATCATTTATAGAGCAAGTTCTCTGTCTCCACCCTACCCAGAATATAAAATACAAAGATTCTAATAATAGGAGTATACTTAATAAATGTATTGATGGGTGTTTCTCTTTCAACACGATTAATTTGCCCTTAGCAGTATCTAGTTAATGAGGCCTTAAATTGTCAGAATAAATAGGTGTGCTCTGCTCTAACTTCAACACTAGGCCATGGCAGACATGGCTCTTCAGCTACCTAAGTTTACTTTCAACCATTTTCCTACCCATGCAGTGTCCCTTTAGTGAGAATGGGTCGTGGACTTCAGCTGTCTGTTTCCTCCGGAAGAGGCCAGCTATCTTGCTGCACTAATGATTCCTCCTTTGTTGGAAGCTGACTCTACACTAATAAAGAACTGCTGGCAAATAACTGTAATTAAGAAATTTAAGCTGGAGAGTATTAGGATGAGGCAGCGTAATTCCTTGTTACCTTTGAGCATTTTTGAAAGGCATGAGGTACTTTTTGTTTCTGGTTAAAACCGAAGAAAACACTGAATCAAGTCTAGCCTTCCACATAATAAAAAAAGGTGTATATTTGGATAGTCTTTATTCTTAGTAGTTACTTCATTTAGATCCTTACTTTTAAAATGTTTCTAATAGGGAAAAAATACTTTCATTCAACTTTTCATACTAAGAAGTAAAATGACCATGTCCCTGAGAGATGGTACATTTATTTAAATTTAAGTTTTACATACATTTAAGGTATACATGACTTGTATCTTTTTATTTTCTGAAGGTGGGTTAGGATAAAAAGAAAAGAGGTAAAAGAAAAGAACATTGAGACAAAAGTTAAAAAAAAAAATCTCAGGAGTCTGGCAGGAAGCATGATTCATCCATAAAAAACCATGAGGCAAACAAGTCTTTCATGAGGGAACTGTGAGCTGCCTTGAGGCTTATCCACTAGCCACACAGAGGCTGGAGCTGTAAGTTTTGTTTTAATGGGGGTTTCTTGGTCAGGCTTAGCTTGACATCCAAAAAAATACATCGGGGAAATCTTGGCAAATAGAAATTCCAGTAGTAGGACTTTTTGTTTATGGTCTCTCTTTATTTCTGGTATGTGCATTCCTGGAGGGTAGGGTGTTATTCACTACTAGATCCCTAGCACCTGAAAAGTACCTGGGACCTGAAACAGACTGAAAAGGACAGTTATAGGAAGGGAGGGAGAGAGGGAAGGACGAAGGGAAGGAGGGGAACAGAGAAGGAACGGTGTTCCATTGAGACCCCTGGGGGAAGAAAATCTGGGGTATGTGGCTTTCAGTAGTTCAATGAGCACATAGCTGTCTTTCAGTCTCCACCTGTGGTGTGTACAGATTCATAGCACCCCAAGGGCACATGGTTATGAGATCACCAAAGCAACATCCTCTAGGTTGACAAAGTTTATCCCGATGTGCTCACTCACTCCAAAGCTCTCTCTGACTTTTAACTTACCTCCCACTACTTAATTTCTCCTTCTTGAATTGCTTCGATATTTCTGCATCTCTCATCATGCTGCACTTTGACTTGTATTTGGCTGCTGGTTCTCAACTGAGGTCTCACCTTTATTCCTGAAATTTACCACAGGGCCTGCAACTGGCCTCTAAGCACCAAGTCTGGACAAAATATGTGACTACCTGGTGTTTCAGGTTGAGTAGCAAACATTTAATCTCAAGTATTCCCCAAATCTGGTCACTGCTTGACCTTACCAAGTCCTGTGTTCACAATGTGGTCGAAACTTGTGGGTGAGATTGAGTCTTCAAGGGAAAGAACTAAAGAATTAACCCATGAGAAGCTAGCAACAGCACAGACTGACTAAAGAGGAAGAGAGTGGAAAGAAAGGGTTCGTGGAATCTGGGAGCACAGAAAGGGGAATGGGAGTGAAAAAGCTCTAAATACTTTAAAGTCTGACCCTAGATTTGTCCTGTTGTGAGTGCTGACTGTACCAGCCTGTAATACATTTAGAAAGATGCACAACTGTGCAAACAAAGCAAATTGCATACCAGTTTTAGTAATTTCTCAATGAAGGGATTACCCTGTAATTCTCTGTGAACCTCCTATTTTGCAAGCCCAAAGGGAAAATCGTTTTTTCTAGACACATCTATTATTGCTTGTCCCACCCACAGCTAGCAATAAGGGAAGCTTCCCTTGCCTTCAAGTCCCTGCTGAACACCAAAACCATGCTCAATGTCCTCATCCATAAAATACGGTCAAAAGAGTGTCTGCCTCATACATTGTCATTGGGATTAAATGAATCAAGTCTAGAGTGTTTAGGAGATTGTCTGGTACATAGTAAGCATCTGAGAAGTGTTAGCAATAATATTAACAGTAATCATAAGAGATGACATGATGGTGATTTTGGTGGTATTAACACATTGGCTGTGCCTGATTGGACAAGGAATGCTTTTATCCAAAGGCTACCAATCCAGAATCTGCATGTTGTCTTACAATTCCTGTGGCTGGTTGCAAAAGATGAGCTAGGCCAGAGTCCTCTAAAAAAATCAATAAATTGTGGCCAAAAAATGTTATAGGCTGGGATCAACATCGTGTGGCATTGTGAAGGTTAAAATTAGGAGGCAAAAAGTAATTGAAAGATGGGTGAGTAAAAAAGAAGAGACATTGTAAAAATAATAATAATAACAACAAAGAAACAGAGACACTTAGTGAGAGAGCCCAGAGTACCCAGTCAGCCCCTGCCTATATTTTAATTCTGCTAGTCCCGCTACCAGTTTCTTAAAGTTCTCCTAGATTCCAACCATAACACTCAGCTTTTAGTTTTAAATTCATCTGGGCTTGAATATTCTTTGTTTCTTGAGCCTAAAGAATCCTGACTAGATTAAAAAATACTTTTTATAGCACAATTAATCATACTACAAGAATGAGTCAGATATCATCTGGCTGCAAGTCTTCCTTTCAACTATGGTTTACAAATTTTAAAGCATAGTAATTATTACAAACACTGATGAACAGATTTAGCTCTGCATGAACATCGGAATTTCCATGGATAGGCATCCTATGCAACTTTATTCTCTAGGCCATTATAAAGAGATTCTTAAATGTCAGTGATATGAGCCAGTAACTGAAGTAGCAGAGGAAAGTGTCAGGGAGTGCAAACTCAAATGTCTATAGGAAAAATTCATTCATGTATTGGGTGTAATACAATACAGTGTGGTAGGAATTTTGCCAAAATAAAGAAGTCTGCCATTCTGCGCCCCTCCCCAAAACAGAAATTTCTCTTAAGATCAGTCTTCTGTTGATGGGTGGAAATATGTTTCCAGCTAAAAAAGCCAAAAACGTAGATTTTTTAAAGTTGAAAATCTTTTGATTTTTAAATGTTAGAAACTAATTTAATTTTTTCTAATAAAATATCTGACCCCCGAAAAATGTATCTACAGAACAAACTTTATCTGAGTTTCTGCCCTCCGATATAATAGCATGGGAAATAGTCTACGGTAAAGAACCAGATGGTACACAACTTATCATATTTCCTAAGTCCACATTCTACTCTGGTTATACCGTAAAAAGACAAGAGAGAGGAGACTTTGAGACTTTTTGTTAGAGGGAAATAAAAAATGCACATCAATCTTTGTCCAAAAGATTCAAAAACAGTCTTAACATTATGATCACAAAATTGTGGATTCTGGTGATTAATAATGCATACATATATTGGGATAAAGTCATGTGGAGTCCTCCAGGACACTTGCATGTCATTTTGCAGTTGTCCTCCCCATCATTTACATTTCCTCAACAATATCTAGGAAATCATAATATGTAGGTAATTTTCAAAACTTTAAAAGAAATTCCAAAAGATTAGGATTAAACCCTTGGCTTTGGAGTTGTATTTAAGCATACTCTTTGATGATGGAAAGAAAATAGTTTAAGTGATGTACATGTGTATTTTAGTAGCCCTAGCATAATGTGTTCTAGCTGTTATTTAAAAAAAAAAAAAAATTCATGACTAACCGAATTAATTGAAATAGGATTGACTAGATTTGGTTTGGTTTTGATGAAGCGCAAAATGTTCTTTAAAGAGAAACTTCACCAGATACGGGGCACGACTTTCAAATCATAATCCAGTGACAGTCTTCTTTGTACCTACTGCAGTTGTCCTCATTTATTTTCAAAGGACTACTTAGACACCTCTGTGAAATGTCAATCTATTATATTCCACCTTTTGCTCTAAGTTCTTCAAATCTAAAGTAAAGTGTTTTTAATGGAGCGATTACCTTCCTTCTACATCCTCTCACTCAAAACTTGTGCATCTAATGCTGGAGACAAAAAGATGAGAGTTCCAGTCACTGCTATTTAAGAACTCTGGATTTTGTAGGAAAAGGTGCTTACTACTCCTGGTGTTAGCCCCACCATCTAAAAAGCTTAGAAGTCGAGCAGGCGTGGTGGCTCATGCCTGTAATCCTAGCATTTTGGGAAGCCGAGGTGGGCAGATCACATGAGGTCAGGAGTTCAAGACCAGCCTAGCCAGCATGGTGAAACCCCATCTCTACTAAAAATACAAAAATTAGCCAGGCATGGTGGTAGTCCCAGCTACTTGGGAGGCTGAGGCAGAAGAATTGCTTGAACCCGGAAGGTGGAAGTTGCGGAGAGCCGAGATCATGCCACTGTACTCCAGCATGAATGACAGAGTGAGACTCCGTCTCAAAAAAAGAGAAAAAAAATAAAAAAAAAGCTTAGAAGTCATCACTCCTATCCTTAAATAACAAAAAGTTGAACAAACTAAGAATCAGCAACTATTCTTAGACCTATCAAAGAATTAAAGTTGCAGAGCAACGTGCCACTGAAATCTGGACAGGCAGTAGGAGGCAAAATAATGGCTGAAGAGAAATCCAAGTCATAATCCTTGGATTCTATGAATATGCTATATGACAAAGAAAGGAGGAATTAAGGTAGTAGATGGAACTATGGTTGCTAATCAACTGGTATTTAAAGAGGGATATTATCCTGCATTATTAGTTGGACCCAATATAATTATAAGGGTCTTCACATTTGGAAGAGGGCAGCAGAAGAGAACTATTGTGACAGCAGTTTGAAAAGTCCTTGGCCTTATATTAATGCATGGAAAACACAAGAAAATGAATTCTCCCTTAGAGCATCCAGAAGGAACAAAGCCGTGCTGACTAATTGATTTTAGCCTGGTGTAAACGATTTCAGACTTCTGAGTTTCAGAACTTTAAGATAATATATTTGTGTTGTTTTAAGACACCAAGTTTGTAGTAATTTGCTATAGTGGCAGTAGAAAAATAATACATACGTGAATCCAGAGAGTCACAGTGGAGCAACTTATCTGGAGCAGAAGCCATTAGCATGATAAGCTGGCAGAAAAACTAAAGTATTAATTTTAACAAATTCCTAGAGATTGAGTATGGATTATTTGAGAGCAAAAACCTCCTAGAGGTCACAATCTTAGAGAGGTTTCAACAATTTCATGGGTTTTTTACCTCTGGGAACCCCTCCAGGTTCTCATGGTAAATATTCATGAAAGTTTCCCTTGCGGCACTAGCAGGGGAAAGAAAAACTAGTCAATGTAAAATATACTCACAGCCTCCTCCATAATGGACTACTTTGCAGAGAAAAGGACTTTACCTGAGCCTTATCCAGGCTGGAAAAGAGCATTCCTCCCACTTTAGTTCCCTCTAGTGTTTCTGCCGCAACTAAGAGAGTACAAAAACTATACAACAGGAGAAATGCTTGTGAAAGTCACAGCCCACGGACACAGGCTGACTAAAAGAGTGAGATTTCGTCCTAAGTATATAGAAGGCATCCCCTCACCGACACTTTACCACCACACCGGCAGGACTGCAATATAGTACAGTGGATTACATTGGAAAGAGCTGCAAGATGCAGACTCTGTGAGGAGGAGTACTTAGGGAATCCTGAAGTCAAGAGAGAAGACAAAAGCAAGGAGACTAGAAGAACATGAAGCCTCTGGCACCCATAGCTACAGCTCTGATTAAACACAGCCTAGGTTCCAGTCGGATTAATGTAACTCCTGACAGTAAAGCACAATTCAACTCAGTTATAATTACCCCATGCAACATGTTTGACTTTCAGCAAAAACTGCAAAATGTACAAAAGGCAAAACACACGTGTACACATGTGTGCACACAACTCACACACATACAGTCTGAAGAGACAAAGCAAGGATAAGACCCAGACTCAAATGTAACACAGATGTTTGAATTTCAGACCGAAAATGTAAAATACCTATGATCAAAATGTTAAGGGTTCTATATTTGTTAGCTAGGGCTGCCATAACGAAGTACCGTAGACTGGGTGGTTTAAATAAGGGAATTTTATTTTGCTCTGGAGGTTAGAAGACCAGGATCAAGGTGCCTTCAAGTTTTTCTTTTTCTTAGGCCTGTCGCCATGACTCGCAGATGGCCACCTTCTTACTGTGTCCTCATGTGATTTTTTCCTCTGTCTGTGTGCGTCCTTGGTATCTCTGTGTGTTTGAGTTTTCTCTTCTTTCTGACTCGCTTACTAGTCAGAAAGCGAGAGATAAAACTGTCTGTATTCACAAATGATGTAATTTTCTATTTTAAAATATCATTGAAATGACAATAGATTCCTGTAACCGATAAGTGTATATAGAAGGGTCACAGGATAGATGGTTGAAAGTCAGTTGATTTCCTATATACCAGCAATAAACAACTAAATTTTGAAATTAGAAAAATAATCAATACCATTTACAGTAGCTCAACTATATAGATATAAATCTAATCTAATATATATAGAAAATACATGTAGGAAATGACAAAACATCAATAAATGAGATAAAGAAGACTTAAATACATGGAGAAAGATGTGTTATATGTATATACAAAACACATATATATTTCTTACTCTACAATCAGCATTCAAATTTCTAGGTATTTACTCAACTTGTTTGAACAAACTTAAGTGCACTCAAAAATGTGCACATGGTTGTTTATGAAAGAGAAACTCGTTACTCTATATTTGTTTCTACAGATGAGTAAAATTTGAACCATCTACAGTAGTCCCCCCTTATTCCTTGTTTCATTTTTCATTGTTTCAGTTACTCATGGTCAACTGTTGTCCGAAAATATGAGCCATTTTATTATATTTTATATGTAACTCGATGTGAACAATTGGGGGAAGTATTGGTTTAGGCCAGTGGTTCTTAAAAAGTCCCAGAACCAGTAGCATTGTCATCTGGCAACCTACTAGAACATCAAGTCATTGGAACTCACCCAGAGCTACTGAATCAGAAACTCTGGGGATAGGCCCAGAAACGTGTGTTGACAAGACTTCCAGGGGACTCTGATCAGCGAACATGTGAACAGTAGGAGGTTTCAGCAAAAGGAAAGCTCAGGATAGATACCTTGCACCAACATGGGCTATCTTTTGGTGTGAAGGTGTATAGACATGTTTTTATGCTTCCCTGGGGGTGCTGAAGAAGGCTGATGAGAGCCAAGAACCAGCAGGCCTGGAATGGCTCACAATGTTGAGGAATAAATCTGCCAAGAGCAGAAACTCAAGAGCAAGTAATCTCTTAAACTAGGGGCTGGTGGAGGAGAGCATGACTGAGACTCAAGGTGTATTAGTTTGTTCTCACACTGCTCATAAAGACATACCCGAGGCTGGGTAATTTATAAAGGAAAGAGCTTCAATGGACTGACAGTTCGGCATGGCTGGGGAGCCTCACAATCATGGCAGAAGGCAAAGGAGAAGCAAAGGCAGGCCTTACATAGCCGCAGGCAAAAGAGCTTGTGCAGGAAATCCCCCATTTATAAAACCATCAGATTTCATGAGACTTATTCACTACCACGAGAACAGTATGGGTGAATGCCCTCATGATTCAATTATCTCCATCTGATCCCACCTTTGACACGTGGGCTTTGTTACAATTCAAAGTGAGGTTTGGGTGGAGACCCAGCCAAACCATATCACAAGGGGTTGGTAGCATCCGAAAGCAACAAGGAGGGGCCAAAGCAACAACATGGTGGACCAGCCACCCTATCCAGCAAAGAGCCAGCACGCAGCGCTGGCCCAGCAAGCTTTCTGGTCTACTCAGGTGTTCTCCTGTGAGACAGAAAGGGAAGAAGACAAACAGCACTTACAAAGATGTTGAAACTTACACCCTCCGAATATTTATAAAAAATCAACTATTTTCAACTGCTTAATTTAGAAGATGAAGTAACTCTCATACTCTCTTCCTACCCAAACCCTGACCAGCTGACTAAGAGTTCATATATAAGCTACAGATACATTTTTAAAAAGAAAAGAGAAACAATTTTACAAATCTGTATTGAGTGTATATATTTCAACACAACAACATAAATCTACCTGACTCATTTCATCATTTGCTTATTTAGAAACTATTTCAGAATAAAAGATTATTATTTCAGATTCCCTTGTCAGATCGTCTGGAAAATGTGAAGACTGCTTAGGGTTTTGAAACATTCACTTTGAAGTCGTCAGAAATGTTGCAGTGACAATTTAAAACCACTTGAGGGCAGTAAAAGCACATTTCTTGACTGTACATTGCAGCTGATTTAACCATAACCTCCAAAATTAAAAGACTTGGCCAAAATACCTTATCTGCATTTCTAACTTTGTGTAGAGTTATGCCCCCACCCCCATCTGCCAGGTTTATATTCCTAGAGTTTCTCAAATGTAAGTAGAACACGAAAAAAATTTAAAGCACACATTCTGTTTTTGGTTTCTTTCATCAGCAGTATTTTTGCTGTGGCTTATAATTGATGTAATTCAGATTGTATCAATTAAGTCAAAAGTTCAACTTCTTTACCTCAAATACTTTTTTAGGTTCATGTAAGTGTATTTCAACATCAATTCATGTATGTGAGCATGAATGTTTGTGTGTAGATATGTGTGTGTTTACCCAGAGAGATTTGGTAAATAAATAAAAATAGTTGTTACCATTACAGTGAATGAGAAGAACTCTTTTGGGCACATTTAGGTACTTTACTCTTTCCCATCACAGCCCTGCAAATCCACTATCTCAGCATCTTCTTCATCACCACCTTGAAAAAAATCTTAGGCAAGTCCCATAATTTCTCAGAAATTAAAAGAAGAAAGGTTTTCTAGTTACCTTTTCCCCCTAAATTGTTTCATTTCGATAATTAATTCACCTATCTATGTGTAATAAATTAAAATTGCTAACTTCACCTAAAGTTAAACTTCTTCCCTTTATTTTGCCTGCTTCCCTCTGGAAGTCTGCAGTGGGGAGAAGTGGTGAGGTGGTTACACATGTCCTGGGTCCCTGTCCCCACCAAGTTTCTACTCTTCTTCCCACCAGGCTGCCTCTGACTTGAGGGTTCAAGAAAGGAAGAGGGAAGAAGTAAAGAGCAGGCGGTGTTTTCTTTCACTAATACCTCTGCAATCTGACATTCATTTGGCGAGTTGGGCGACACTGTGGCAGTAGTTCAAATCTGCCCATTTCTCTTGTGGTCATTTTTGAGGACTTTTGTGAGCTGTGTGACTGCACAACCAGGTCAGGGCCAACTTCGTGGGTGTGAGCCCCATGTAGAATCTTAGGACCACAGGCCTAGAGGGGTCCTGGACTTGGTTGAATGCTCTGCTGTTGCCTCTTGGCATTTTTAAAATAATTTTTGATCAAGAGACCCTGCATTTTCATTTTTCATTGGGCTCCAGAGATTCTGCAGCTGGGTTTGACTCAACCCCTCCAACAGCAGCTTTACCGCAAGACAGTGCCTCTTTTTCAGCTGATGATTTATAATCTCCCTCTGCCTCTCAGGTCAGATTTTGCCTCTGGCAGATACCCCCTTGGACAGAGTCCCATGAATAAAGATCATACACCAGTCTCTCTGCTTAGGTTTTTTGCTCCAGAAAAGCAAGGACTTGTTGGGAGTACACCTATTATAAACCCCTCTGCTGGAGTCAGAAGTCATCTCAGCCAACTCTCTCCAGTCATTTTCTCCAGTCCTCTCACTGGGCCTGAGTGAGGCGGAGTATCATATCTTCCTCCTCCAGATAACTGTCAACAAACCAATTCTTTCCCTAACTCCCTGGCATCTTCAGACTTAACTCTTTTGTACCCATAAGGTGGGTGAGAAGCTAATGGTCAAAACTTCAGTTTTGGGCCTCTCCTATTTACAGGGAGTTTAGCCTCACGGAAGTTGCAAGTTCTTGCTCTCTTTGTTTTGCTCTCAGTCTTTAGGAAACTCTATAGAAATGGAGACAGAAAGAGTCTCAGTATAATGTCCAACCACATCATTTATAGGGAAAACTTTTACTCAGCATTAGAAATTTTGAAGTTTAAATATTGATTTGAAGAACATTTTAAATATCCTAAATTCTCTTAAGATATTAATATCTTCATTAATAGAAGGGATCAATTCAACAAATATTTTGAGCATCTCCTTTGTGCAGGAATCAGTAATAAGTTGAACTAATACGCAAATTAGCAAGAGCCTCCGCCTTCTTGGGGAGTTCACAGTTAGAAACTGAAAATGCAAAGACAATTTTCTAAAGATGAGTAATAATAAAGTGATGTACAAATGCAATAAGATCACAGGGAAGAGAGCAAATAAAACTCTGGAAAAAAAAAAAAGAGAACATTTCACCAGAACTAAAATTAGATTTGGATTTTAAAAAGATAAGAAAATGGTGGGTAAAATGTGGAGAATAATTTCAAAGTTAGAGACAGTAATTTGTTCAAAGGCTATTGCAGTAATCCAGGTAATATAATAAGGGCCCAAACTAAATCAGGGTCTCTTGGGGAAAAAGAAAAGAAGCCTAAGTAGGTGGTAGAAATGAGAGAAATTATTGACCAATTAAATGAGAAAGAAAAAGGAACTGAAAAATAATTCTAGGAAAAAAAAATCTCAAAATACCATCTTGCAGAAGATGGAGTATTAAATATAAATAAATGGAGGATGAAAATGTATCATTTTTGTATATAGGTACATGTTAATTCATTTTAATTCAATTACCAAACAGTAGAAGTATGCTTTTTTTTTTTTTTTGAGACAGAGTCTCGCTCTGTCGCCCGAGCTGGAGTGCAGTGGCCGGACCTCAGCTCACTGCAAGCTCCGCCTCCCGGGTTTACGCCATTCTCCTGCCTCAGCCTCCCGAGTGGCTGGGACTACAGGCGCCCGCCACCTCGCCCGGCTAGTTTTTTTTTGTTTTTTTGTATTTTTTAGTAGAGACGGGGTTTCACCGTGTTAGCCAGGATGGTCTCGATCTCCTGACCTCGTGATCCGCCCGTCTCGGCCTCCCAAAGTGCTGGGATTACAGGCTTGAGCCACCGCGCCCGGCCAGAAGTATGCTTTTTTAAATTGAGCATTTGTTTTATATAATATAGCCAATGTTGGATGTGGTAACTAGCCTGCTCTTTGCAAAATCTTATTGTTTAAATTTCCAAGAACATGGTGTAGACAGGTAAGTCGATTTTAGCAAAATCCAAACAAGGAAACTACATTATGTCCAAAACTGTAATATAGTTTGTGCAAAAGTAATTTAATTAAGTTCAAAAAATGTTTACTATATGCTGTGTGAGTTGCTGGTGGGAATGTAAATGATGCAACTACTTTGAATGACTTTTGGAAAGTTTTCAATAAAGAAAAATATATACTTATCCTATTTCAGCAGAAATGAGAACACATGTCGGCTAAAAGATCAGAGTGTTTACTGAAGCTTTATTCACAACAACCAAAAACTAGATTGGATGATAAACAAGATCATGAACAATGCATTGTTTGTTAGCATACAATGTGTATTAGCCTGTTCTCACATTGCTATAAAGAACTACCTGAGCCTGGGTAATTTATGAAGAGAAGAGGTTTGATTGACTCACAGTTCCACAGGCTTAACAGGAAGCATAACTGGGAGGCCTCAGGAAACTTAGAATCATGACAGAAGGCAAAGGGAAACAAGCACCTTCTTCCCATGGGAGCAAGAGAGTGAGAGAGCAAGGGAGCAACTGCCACACACTTTAAAACCATCAGATCTCATGAGAACTCACTATCATGAGAACATCATGAGGGAAACCGCCCTCTTGATTCAGTCACCTCACACCAGGTTCCTCCCCTGACACATGGGGATGACAATTCAAGATGAGATTTGGGTGGGGACACAGAGCCAAATAATACCACAATGGATCACTATATAAGAACAAAGTGAACAAACTGTTACGTGTGACAACATGGACATGAACATCATAGATATGATGCTGTGTGAATGAAATTTAGGCACAAACGTGTAAAGACTATATAATAAAACCTTCAATATGAGGTTCAAGAACAAGTAACACTAATAAATGATGTATTGATTTTCTATTGCTGTAGTAACAAATTAAATGTAGTGATTTTAAACAATACAGTTTTATAGTCTCACAGTTTAAAGGGACTAGAAGTCTGGCAACAGCTTACCTGGGTCCTCTGCTTAGGGTCTCACATGAGTGCAATCAAGATATCAGCCAGGATGTTTTCTCTTATTCAGGATTGATTAGGACAGAATCCTCTTCCAAACTCATTCAGAGTGTTGGCAGAATTCATTTCCTTTGGTTGTAGAAATGAGGGCTCTGGCTTCTTGTTGGCTGGTGGCTAGTGGCCACCATCAGTTCTTAGATCCTGCTCACAATTTTTTTTTTTTCAAGACAGAGTCTGGCTCTGTCGCCCAGGCTGGAGTGCAGTGGCACGATCTCGGCTCACTGCAACCTCCAGCCCCCGGGTTCAAGTGATTCTCCTGCCTCAGACTCCCAAGTAGTTAGGATTACAGGCATGTGCCACCAAGCCCGGCTAATATTTGTATTCTTAGTAGAGATGGGGTTTCATCATGTTGGCCAGGCTGGTCTCAAACTCTTGACCTTGTAATCCACCCACCTCGGCCTCCCAGAGTGCTGGGATTACAGGCATGAGATATCGCACCTGGCCCCTGCTCATGGTTTTTAAGTACTATCTGCATTTCCTTCCCAAGCTGGCTTTTTCACTTTGGCCACCTACTTCATCAACCCAGTAAGGAAAGACTTTAGAATAAGATCAAGACAGTTTTATATAGCATAACATAATGGAAGAGAAGTCCCCTCAGCTTTGCTGTACTAGGTTAAAAAGCAGTCACGGGTTGCTCCTATACTTCAGTAGAGGTTATTACACAAATTTGAACACAACAAAGTGGTGATCATGAGTGGCCACCTTAGAATCTGCCTGAAACAGATGATGATGAGAGAATATGATTAAGAGTTCCCTCTTTTTAGGAGTTGTGTATAAATTTGGAAGGGGCATCAGGGAACTGGGATGGTAGAAATAGTTCATATCTTCCTCTGAGAAGTGGTTAGGGATTATATACATATTTAAAAAATAATAGTACACATGTATACACTTTACTATATGTAAAGTCATACATCATTAAAAATAATAAAAATTGACTATTAGGAGTGCTTTTGGTTCTACTAGAATTATAAGAGAAACTGTAATGATGATTGTTAATCATAATATACTATTAGAGAAAGATATGTGGTATGTAGGTAGAGAGATAGATGGATAGGTAATTGGTAGACAAGTAGAGAGAGCGAGTGAGACAGAGAGAGAGAGAGAGAGAGAGAGAGAGCTCAATCTATCTACCTACCAATTCTGATAGAACCCAAGTTCTGTGCTGTCACCACTTTTTAAAATTTTCACCTAGATGCCTCAAACTCCATATAGCCTGCTGAACATATTACGGAGCCCCCAGGATTGCTCTTCTTCCTATATTACCCCTGCTGACTAATGGCTTCACCATCTACTCAACCATACAAGCTGGAACCAAGGAAAACTTCTTTACTTGCCTATTATCAGACTCCATCCACACACTTCCACTCCATTTACCCATCCAAGAAGTCTCCAAGCTTTATTCATTGCAAAGACTAAGTATTTCTGGGCTCTGCTATCATCAATTGGCCAAGCAGGAAGCTCACAGTTGAACATATACTAAAGGGCAATCATAAAATAGAACAACAATGAAAAAATGAGAGGATGTTGTATAGAAAATGTACAGAGAAAATACTTTGGCATTTGTTTACAGGCAAACAAATCTGAGTGAAAAAGACAATAGATGATTATCTCTGTAGTCCCAGCTCCTCAGGAGGCTGAGGCAGGAGAATTGCTTGAATCCGGGAGGTGGAGGTAGCAATGAGCCGAGATTGCACCACTGCACTGCAGCCTGAGTGACAGAGTGAGGCTCCATCTCAAAAAAATAATAATAATAATAGTCAGAGTGGGTGGCAAACTTCTTGGATTTTCTAACAAAGGCTATAAAACTAGAACTTCCTGGGAATCTTCCTTCAAAACTATTCTAAAAGCTCACACCCAATCCGCAAGAACAAGAGCATTTATTTGAAATGAATTTTAGTAATATGAGCAGTCCATAGGAGACATAATGGAGAGATATATACTTGTTATTAAAAGATCATGATTAACCAGTTTCTTGCATATTAATTTTTCCTCTTTATTGGTGATTTATTCTTAGTCCTAGATCCAAGTATCCCATTCATAGAAATAGTTTTGGCTTTTTATTTGACTAATCCATACCTTCCCCTTCATCCTCGTCACCACTTTATAACAGGGGATACATAATTTCCCTTGGTTAATCGGGTGTCAGAGTCATGATTAGACCTAAGTTTGACCTCAAATTCAGGACTCATATATTCCAACTACTTATTACAGTAAGTCAGACCTTTCATAAAATAATCACTCCTTTCCTTTCCAGACTCATCTGTCATCATTAGTCTACATGTCTCACTGCTCCCCTCCAAATCGAAGTACTGAGATAATTCAGAATTTTCAAAAATTACCACGGATATTTATTCAGAGTGAGCCAAACTGTTAGGTTTGAGGGCACAGTCCACATACTGCCATGTATGCACAAGACTGCTGACACAGTTTTAAAGGAGCTAGGGTCCAACTACAAAGTTAGTGTGAAGAGTCCATACAAGACCACCCTCTTTTCTGACACCAAATACAAGTTCTGGAGGTTCTCCAAACCATTCTAAGTTTTGAAAAGTTACTGGAAGTTCTCACAAAACTCACTGAAAGCTATGATACTAGTGGTTTATTACAGGGAAAGGGGACAGATAAAAATCAAGTAAAGGAAGAGGTGCATAGGGCAGTGTCTGGAAGAATTCCAAACATCAAGTTTTGGTTTTACTCAGGATGCATATTTCCTTATCAATTTTTGATAGCATGCATGGAATACTGCCAACCAGGGAAGCTCACCAGAGCTCTGCTGCCCAGAGTTTTTATTGAGGCTTCATTCTGCAGGCATGCTTGTCGATTGCCCATGTAGTTGATCTCAGTCTCTGAGTTGACTGATACCATGCGCCCAAAGTCCCTATCCTAAATCATACGACTGGTCCTTCTGATGTAGCCAGCTTCTGCTGTAAGACTATGGAAATCAACTTCTATCCTCAAGAAAAACACTCCTTTCAGCTAAAACATAGATTATCTCCCAAAACCCAGGCCTGCTTTAGGGCAAGGCCAAATTCTTTACTACACATTAATCCTACTTGTTTGTTTTTGGACATAGAGTATTATTCTCTTTGTGTATCTGGGAAATATTCATTGTTCCTTTGTGACTCAGTTCAAGTGACAGCTACATCATGAGGCATTCCCTGTAAAACCTTTCTACCTCTTTCCCATATACAGTTAAATCTCCCTTTTTCTCTGCTCTCTTTAGTGTCTTTTCAATACCTCTGCTATAGCTGGTATAGCACATTTTATTATAATTTTTACTTCTTCCCTCTCTATAATGTGATCCACTAGTAGTCAGAGACTTAACAAGTATTTATCTACTTATCACCAATGTCTGCAAGCATTGCTTACACAGAACCAGTGCTCATGAATAGCATGCCAGGCAGCATGGAAACATGAGATGGCACAAAGAGCTCTTGCTACCACCATGATGTTGGGTGAATATCCAAATTCCTTCTACAGGAGAAGCCAACTTTTTTCTCATGATGCACTTCTCATTGTTGTCCTGCCTGCAGTGGGTTGATCCAGTGGGCTTCAACTCTTCTGCCTGGAGAATAAGGTCTTTGGAGGAGCATTCGTGACATCATGGTGTTATAATAGTATGTTTCTCACCTTTACCCAAAGTAAAGGGTACACTGGAACTACCCTTAAGGAGAGGCTAATACTTTCTTTCTCCTCTTCCTTGCTAATGGAGAAGAAAATGGGAACTCTTCCTGCCCTCATTTGGACCATTGAGTCATGAGTTTTATGTAAATTTTGGGAGTTTGTGGGTAGGGAGTGGGGTTGCAGAGCTGCTTCTGTGAAGCTTCCTGATTGACAAATGGTTTTTAACAACCTCTTGATAGCCCCATCCCTTGTCTCTGGGTCTCTGGCTCCAGCATATACGCAAGATGAAATCCCAACTGATATGCTTTCAGACATGGGATTCCATTTTACCTATCAAGTATTTTATGCTTATTTGAAACTAAATTCTACAGGCTTTGTAACAGGGCATCTTTAATTTTTTTCTATATAATTGCTGTGATAAATCAACATAAAAGTTGGCTGACAAACCCCTTATAGCTTCTCCTGCAACTTAGGAGAAGCAGCCTACAGACAGCCATGGATGGGCATAAGGCTCTGGTAATTCCATTAAGAGACAAAGAGGGAATCTAGTAGCAACACTCTTAGTGACATTGGATGCCTTGACTTGAAAACCTATTGCACTTTCTGCCTCCTAGGAGAGTTCCCATATGATTAATAAACTTGTTAAGTCTCTTTGGCATGGGCCACCTGTGGAATGAGAGCAGCTTTTGATCTCCAACAAGTTTATAATCTGTGGAGATTAATTGATAAAAATATTTCCAGATTGACTAAAAATAAAATTCCTTTGGTTGGAAAGAAAACAAGTGGAAAATTTCGGATTGGAATTATCTGGGCACAGAAATTATAAACTGATTTATAACTTGGAGAAAGTTATCCAGATTTTGTCTCTCTGATTCTAAACACAGGAAAGTCAATGCATACTGATTATAGAGTGTAATGACTGAGTCATTCCCAGATATACTGATTTGCTGGAAAATATTTTTCTCTGGGAAAATAGTCACATTTTGTGTGAACATTAGCTGCTGTATCCTGCCTTATGATTGATTCTGGCATGCTTCCTTCCTAGAGGAAATTATTATGCCTCACTCTCAGCACAATGGAGCAGTATTTCTGAGCAAGACCAACTGCTTCCGTAACTAGTGCCTTGGGCATGACGACACTATATCATATACCATTAATTGGTGATCATTTCTTCCATGCTCAGAATAAGGTTCTCATACTTTTAGGGAATATGTAGATACACTTTGCTAGAATGCTTACCTTTCTCACTCCACTCTGATCCATACCTCCAAATCTGTCCCAAAGGCCCTATTATCAGTCCCTCATTTCCACTTGGAAGGAGGCTAGATTTGAAGTTGCATAATCCTCAGTTGCTGTTAGTACAATCTCTGGTGGAAGTACTAGATTATCAATCATGTCTCTGCCCACCCCAACTATGTGAGGCTCATTCAATCATCATCCCAAATAGAGTTTACTACTTCACTTAAGAGGGTATCAGTGGTCTGAGGGTGATACCTGCCTAACAGAGCATTTGCCTTCTCTGGCTAAACCTTGGCCAGCAACAACTCTCATAGCCAGCGAAACTTGTAGTACTGTCCCACCCAATTTAGAACAGTTGGGACATAAATAAGAAGTAAGAGTGTTGTTACTGGTCAACTCTTAAAAAGGTCTTTCAAACACATACACCTTAAATTTATTCATGTAGCCTACCTCTTCTATGAAAAGTCTACTTTGTGAATAAGAGGTTGAGCTTTTAGTCATGGACTAGCAAATGCCAGAGTTTCCATTCTCCAATTATTAGATTTTAAAAAATATATTACCACTCTTTGAACTTCTGGCCACCATCCATGTGTGATGTGCAATGGTTAGTAAAGTCAGCGGAATTCAAATTGAGATGTTTGATTAAGACAAACATGTTTAATCTCACTAAATATTAGAGTCTCCTGGGGAAGCCTTAAAAGGAAAATCAATTACTTGAATTGGAATTTCTGAATTAAAAAAAAGTACCTCAACAGGTTGTTTTAATAGTCAGCTAAGGGGGAGAACACCTGGTTGAGGGTTTAGACTACCTACTCCAAGCTTCCCTGGAGGTGGTAGAGCCACTCCTCTCTCTCCCACAGCCACTATGGGCATCTTTGAACACAGGGGAGGGAGCTTTGTGCTAATCAAATGCTTACAAGTCACATGAATGAGGATCCAGGTGTAATCTTTCACTGACAGCATGAAACACCAGCTAAACTTTCCAAGCATCTTTACTTCTCTAAATCTCCTGAAAGAGGCCAGCAGATAAGGACAATAGTTCCTCTGATGAGAAACTATATCTACTATATAATTAACAGAGGAATAAGCACAGGCACAACAGAACTAACACTTCTTAGGGAACATATTCAATTCTGACTCATTGAGATAGTCTAACACTATAAGGATTTAGTTTTTTTTTTTTTTTTTTCTCCAAGGTCTTTCCTAATACAATCACATTATCTAAATATCCTAACACTTGTAAATGCTACCACAAATCAGTAAATGGTATCTGGAGAAACTCCAATCCATTGTTTTAGGATAGAAATAAATTATTCTGAACAAATGAGTACTAAATTCTTCTTACCTGTTCTGGCTTCATAATAGCCATTATTTAAAACTAACAGTGACTACTGTCTCTACTAGAAAGCCCAGGGCATACTAACAACAAGGTATATTGGTCAGACTTAGACCATTTGTTTAGTATATAATAGTCAACATCTATTTTTTTTTTCTATATTTTCCAAGAGTCATTTGGACTCCAAAAGTCAGTTCTGTGATGATTACAAGGTCTTTCATATGGTATCATGATTTTTTAACCATACTTTATTAATGATCTAGTGTCTTATAATTGTATTTAATACTATTATTTTTTCCAACAACCCATCCCAGTCTTAGAGACTATTGCATCCTTGTCAGGTAGATCCCTATTTTGTCTCCTTCTAATGTACAATTCTAAGGAGTTATTGGAGTCAAAATTGTCTAAACTCAGCTTTCAGGCTGCTTCCATTTGAAATTACTAGTTGGGACAAGTTGGAAATTACATCTTTGGGTAAATCTTCTGACATCTGTCAGTCTCCACAATCATGTGGATAATTATGGTCATATTCAGTTATTAGAAAAAACTTCACTGAAAATTCTAATTCAAAGCCCTTTCTGCCTTAAGATTATACCGTCCTTTCTCTTCTGCTCTCAGATTCCTCTAAAGTCAGATTGTAGAGAGATAGGATTAAAAGAAAGAAGAAACGATCTTTTACTTAACTCATCTTGCTGTAGTCCCTGGTCTTTGACGTCATGTAGGTAACAAGCCTCCTAACAGTGGCCCGCATGGACAACAAGTATGAGTTCCTTGGAGGACCTGTAGGAAGTCTCCTTGATGCTGAGTTGTCTGGGTCTTGTGTTTTCAAGCAGATGTTTTTGAGCCACTCAGCAGCTCCAACTTGCTCCTATGATCATCTTACTGAGGTGATGGGTCTCTGGACTGAGGACTAGTAAAATGGTTCAAGCCTAATTCCCCTTGATCAATGAAAAACTCACATCTCTTTGCCAGGCTAATAAAAGTTGCATTGCTTTCACTTCTTATATCTGATATAGCTGATATGGACTAATCTAGCAAGCTTTTAATCTTCTCAGTCTTCAGGGTAAGAAACAGTTTGAGTCACTACATTTACATATACATTCAAACTTCTAGAGATTTATGTCTGGTCCCCTAAGAACTCTCTCATTTTACTATATCCTTTAGATTGACATCTTCTTTGCTGATTACATAGCAGAAAATTTTTGTCATGGGATCATCTTTATTTAATCTTCAAGAACTTCCTTTGAGAGTGAAACTAATTAATTGCCCTATTATTGCTCTGGTATTAAACTCTCATTCTATTCTATCTGCTGTGGCTAAAGAGATGGATTGTGTGGTAGCTTAGTCTGTTCAGGCTGCTACCATAAAATACCTTAGACAGAATAATTTATAAACAACAGAAATGAATTGCTCATAGTTCTAGAGTCTGGGAAGCTCAAAATTAAGATTCTGTGTCCTGTGAAGTCTTATGTTTTATACACTATGCCAATGGCAGAAGTCGCTAGAGGCGTCCTCCACCTTCTTTTTATAAGAACATCAATTTTATCCTAATCACTTCATAAAGGCCCTACTTCTTAATAGTACCACGCTGAGTATTAGGTTGCAACATAAGAATTTTGAAAGAAAATCTACATTCAGAACATAGCATGTGGTCCTTGTTCATTTAGGAGTTTATCTGGGAGCAGAATCTCTAATTACAGGGCATGGGCAGATTTGTCAAGGGTGAGTGAGGCAGAGTGGAAAAGAGTAATTTCATGTCCACTGTACTTCCAAAATGTAATTCTTCAAAATATGGACATCTGGGGTAGAAGAGAAAAAAACAAGAAATTTAGATACCTAAAGGAATTAGATTTTTAATAAGACCTGGTTATTATAAATTCTTTACCAGCCTTACTAACTCATCTAACAAGACAAGTAAAATTAGTGTAAAGATACTGATTAGATTTTCTAAAGTGATAACAATTAAAGGAAAGATGGAAGTTTCTTACAGTAATTAACATTTACAGTCAGTTAAAAAAATTATCCTGCTACTAGATGAAAGGATTTTGTTTTATATTTTAAAGATCTATATATAGTGAAAAATAGACCCTATGCTCTTTTAATAGGTTTTTAGATTTTACCTAATATACTCTATGTGAGTCTCTGTAACTTACAACCAATGACCCCAGACTAAAATATGAATCATTATAGCCTTAAGTAGATCTTCAGACAACCACATCTTTTTATTTTACCAATCAATATGTAACAGCAGTGAGGGAATACCTGGATTAATGAGACCAGTTTCCAGAGGGTTAAAGATGAACATCTTAAGATGCAAATGTAGGAAAAACACAAGGTTTATGTGTTAATCATCCCAACAGCAAATAAAATAAAATCTGTGCATTAACCCACACTGGACTTAGGAACATTCTAAAGAAGTTAGTAATATGAGGGACATGTCTCACTTTCAGTCTTGTATTATTGCTATTATATGTATTACAGTCCATATAATGCTTTGCATGTATTACCTTCTTTGTGAAACTATGAAGCTCTAAGGATGTGGTTCCTAATTCCTCTCCATATCTTCTCTTCCATCAGCATGAAGTCTTGTATTTAGTATGTTTTTAATAGATTATTTGTTGAATGAATCAAAATGATAGGGGAATAGGATTAACTTGACTCTTACGGAAGATTCTGGTATTCAGGGATACCATATTTAAAAACAAAGGGAAGATTCCTTGAAAGAATAGACTCCCTGGGATAGCATCTTATAGATAGAGTAGTGGTTCTCAACTAGAACCAGTTTTATCCCAGGGGAAATTTGGCAATATCTGAAGACATTTCTTGTTGTCACAACTGGAGTTAGGAGGTCTCCCTAGCATGTAGTGAGTAGAGGCCAGGGACACTGCTAAATATATAACAATGTCCAGAATATCCTCCAGCCCAGCAATAAAGAATTATCTGACCCAAAGCGTCAATAGTACCAGGGTGACAAATACTAGAGTTTTTTATGCTCAGACTTTTTCTTGCTGAGTGAAGCAGGAAGAAAACCTCTGGACTTCAGTTGTTAACACCAACAGCTGGGGCCAGAGGCTTCTATTTGTCCTGCTACAGAAACCTTCTTCTTATTTCTTTTAGTTATAGAACATCCTGAGTTTTAGCTGGAGCCTTGGCTACCAATTAGAGACTCTATGTCTCATTTTCACTTGCAGTCAGGATTGATGGTGGCACTAAATCCTAGCAAATGCAAAGGAGTGGAATGGATATGTGCTTCATGTGGTTAAAAGAGGAGGCCTTTTGTACTCTCCCTTCTCTCCTTCCTGAAACTTATAACGTGGATTTGGAGGGCATATTCGACCATTCTTGCATTGCAATGGTGAAATACTTGAGACTGGGAAATTTAGAAAGAAAAGAGGTTTCAAAAAGCAGAAGGCAGGAAAGTAAAAGCAAACACCTGCATTCCCCTGCATCACCACTAATAAAAAAAGAAAGAAGAAAGAAAGAAAGAAAGAAAGAAAGAAAGAAAGAAAGAAAGAAAGNAGAAAGAAGAAAGAAAGAAAGAAAGAAAGAAAGAAAGAAAGAAAGAAAGAAAGAAAGAAAGAAAGAAAGAAAGAAAGAGAGAGAGAGAAAGAAAGAAAAGAAAGAAGGAAAGAAGGAAAGAAAGAGAAAGAAGGAAAGAAAGAGAAAGAAAGAAAGATAAAGAAAGAAGAAAGAAAGAAGAAAGAAAGGAAAGAAAGAAAGAGAGAAAGAAAGGTTTAATTGGCTCACAATTCTGCAGGCTTTACAGGGAGCATGGTACTGGCATCTGCACAACTTCTAGGGAGGCCTTAGGAAGCTGACAATGATGGTGGAAGGTAAAGGAGGAACAGGCACATCACACGATAAAAGCAGGAGCAAGAGGGAGAGTAGGGTGGTGGGGAGGTGCCACACACTTTTCAATGACCAGATCTCTGGAGAACTCACTCACTATAGTAAAGACAGCACCAAGCCTAGAGGGATCCCCTCCCATGATCCAAACAATGTCCACCAGGCCCCATCTCTAGCATTAGGGTTTACAATTCAACATAAGATTTGGGCAGGGACAAGTATCCAAACTGTATCAAAGGATGTAAAGAATATTTATCCTTTTACATATGGATGTAATTGCATAGGCTGGTGAAGCAATCAGATAGAAGAGTCAACTAAAAAAAAATCTATAAATCACAGTATGTATAAATTTGGAAAGGAGATTTTATTTCTTATAAAGGGTTACAGCTTGCAAGGTGGCCATTCTGACAGGCTGGAAAGCATAGCCCCTGGCAGAGGCCATTGGCAGGCACTTTGAGGGAGGGAAGGATGAAACAGGAATTTGTACAGAATGCCTTGATCAAACATATCCAACTGTTTACAGCTCTGAATATTCATGAAGGGGGTCTTAACACATGCAAACTGAACAAACATACACATGTATGTACATTTGTCCCATGTTCACTTTGGGGTGGAGACTTAACGTTTAAATGCATGACAGTTAGGCCCTATATGTCAAAATGTGAAGTGGGGACATGAAGGCATTCAGTGCAAAGCCTCAGTAAATAAGCCAGAACTTGTCCACGTGGGTGGTCTCTTATCAGGAGAAAGTTACTGAAATCAGTCTCTGGTCTAATCAAAGCTACAGTTAAGGCTTGTGGAACAGGGGGATCAGTGAGCCAGTGCCTGGAGGTGGATGAGCTACAATTGTTTCAATACTGTTTATCTCAAGGCCAGTGCTTATTTAGCTGCTAGAGAAAAAGGAAATCCTTGTGGCAGTGAGAACATAGTTTATTCTTTAAGTGTAGGGGTGAATGATGTAACGTTTGCCTGCAATGGTCTTATGTCTTGTTTATAACTTGGTGTCTTTTTGTCAGAAAGAGCCCATTCTGTCTATCTTATCATCTCTATTTTTACATTAACACTGCTCAGTTGTATGTCTAAACCACAAAACGGAGGGGCTGTAATTAGGCATATCCAACCGCCTGTCTAGTTATGGATGGCCAGGAACTCAGTTTTTAAGGTTTCTCTAGAGTCCCCTTGGCTAAGGGTGAGCCCAATCAGTTGGTTGGGGGTTTGGGGGGTGGGTGTAGAATTCTATTTTTAGTTCTCAGAAGAAAGCTGTGTCCCTGAATGACCTTGTTGTATGTCAGAAACCATACCCTAAAGCATGGCGCTTTGACATGCTGGACTGAAGAAGCCTCAAGGTCTCTCTGACCTTCCCCCACCATTGTCTCCCCAAATCTTTTATCTGCCTAAGTAAGATCCAGATCCACCAAAAGGAACAATTTTCTCCCCTGTTCTCTGTAAGACCAGGAATGTAGCCACGCTTGAGCAGACCCTTTCACAAGATAATGTGCAAATTAATGTCTGTTCCCTGATTCATTAATTTTCCCTAGAAATCTTCTCGATCTCATTCCTCTTCTCCCGCCTTCCATAACCTGATTTGCCAGGACTGTATATAAGCTTCTGAAACAGATGGGGGTGTGGGTAGTCACTCTGTGGTTCTCCCTGTGTACACGTTAATAACACTTGTTTGCCTTTTCTCCAATTATTCTGCCTTTTTGTGAGTTGATTTTTCAGTGAACCTTCAGAGGGCAAAGAGAAGCTTTCCCTTCTCCCCTGCATCCTCATGGAACAGAGTTACCTACCAGTCGTGCTCTGCCTGTTTCTTGCTAAACTGTAGTGTAAGAAACAAACTCCTTTGAACCACAGTATTGTTTGAACCCTTTGTGACTGCAACTGAGCTTCAATCCTAAATAATACAAACCAGATACAGTTTTTGTTGTTCTGGATGATTACTGGAAATACATAGCACTACAGGAGATAAACAGCTACTCTCACATGGTTTAGAATGCTATAAGTAAGAATAATAAAAACTGATCAATACAAGGGGATAACGGACAAAAGGAAGTAGACCACACCTCAAAAGAGACCATATTATCTATGCGCTGTAGCCCTTGTAGCCGTCAACTAACTATAGATCACACAAACTATATACCGGACGTGGTAGGATTTGAAGTTACTGTGTTTTCAGTTGTAACATCTAGAATATGCATTTTTTTCTTTTTCTGTGTTGATATTGCTTTTAATTTGTTTGTTTATAAGCTTAGGAGTTGTGATTAGGATACATGACCATCTAGTAGAAAAAGATATTCCCCATTTTCTGGGAGAATGTTTAGGAAAGAAATGAACATTTGACTCTTATTATAAGCTTTAGAGATCTTAAGAATAATGCAGTCGTCTTATTTAATAGTGTGAGGAAAATTTGGGGAAACTATACTTTTTTGAGCAGCTACCAAGTACCTGACACTCTGTTTCTTGTGGGATGAAACCTGGAGGAGATAATAACTGTTTTGTTCTTTTTACACTTTTAGGTTTTTGCTCAGATCTCCACCCATCAAGTTAAATGGCTTTTATCCTCTCCAGGGAGGGCAAATGCAGCTGAGAAAGAGGAAATCAATTGAGTTCCTAGGAAATCTGTTAAAACTCTTGAGCCAGGCATTTTGAAAGCCAAGTCTTATAAGAGCCAAGCTTTTTGAGAACACAAAGGACTTTTGAGCTACAAAAGGCTAAGCCTCTTGAGACTGCTGAAGATGGAGTCCTGAGGATAAAGTTGGTGGGGGGAAAATGCATCCTGAGATTAGAGTATTTTCCCACACCAGTGGCGATGAGGTTTAATAAGTGAAAGGGAAGAGCATTAGCAGAGGCCAAGAGGATAGAGTTTAGAAACTGACAGTAACTGAGATGGCACATTGTTTCCTACCCTCACTCCCAGCCAAGCTCTGGATGGTGTAAAATGCAGAGCCCAGATAGATTTGGCAGAGGTCTTGAAATAAAGGATACAAGTTTTCTTGAAGCCTGAGGGAGCACAAGTCTTGAAGGTAAATCTCAATATAAAGTCAACCAAAGTCATCATTGTCTAGAAATTGAAGAGTAGAGTCAGAGATGTTTAATCAGAGATGGAGAGTACAACCTATTTCAAGTTTCTCACAATTTTGCACTAGCACAGAAGAATTTCAGAAAGTTTTCTGTGTCTTTGAGAGAGGCACAAGAGAGCTGATTAGTGGTTTGGACAGACTCTACAGGTAAAATAAGCAGGATGTAGAGTGGCCTGCTTAGTCACGGCAGAGGGAAAGTAGAGGGGTATGTGGATGCTGTGGCAGTGGGCACAGGCAGGCTGGAGGCTGAACACATAGCAATAGACCTCCACCATAGGACCAGAGAAAGTGAGAAAAAGAAAGAGAAGCACCTGCTCCTCAGTGTATACCGATGGAAATTGAACCCCCTCTCCCAAAATAATTTATGTCATCTCCTAGAGGAAAAAAGGTGAAGGGAATGAAAGTAATCTGGAATTGGCTACTTACTCATAAGAAACAAAGAAAATCTCATAAGCAACTGAGTTTAGTTTTAATCATTCAGATTATATTCAGGACCTTTAGTAGAAACTGGAGAGCAGGGGGAAGGGTGGAGAAGTGGAGAGTAAGGTTACTTATGATGATGACATTGTAAAATGTCCACTTTTGCACCACTGACTGTGATTGAAAATTCAAACTCTACCTGTATGATCTAATCAGAATATCAAAGATTCCCCACACCATACACACCTGTAACATGGCTGGTAATTTGTAAGTTTGCTTAGAGCAAACTTTTCTTTGGAAGTGAAAGATGTCCTGGGCAAAAGGAGAGGGACACAAGCTGATTTTAATGTTTATGTTGTAGAACTGCATCTAGATACACTGAACCTCTTTTAAGTGCAAGAAAGCCAATTCTGGCTGTGATATCTCTAATCATAAGTGTTATCAAAACAGAGTATGTGGGAGAGTTGAGCTGAGCCATCAACCCAAATGAACTCCCGACTTAAAAACCAAAAAATAAATGATCTTAATCTTTTTGCAAAGCCCAGCCCAGGCTAAACATCCTGAGGTTGGGATAAAGTAGGAAAGTTTGGTGGTACAGCAATAGGAGGAAAGAGAGCCTTTTGCATAAATACACAGTGAACTCCAGTGGAGGGAGGTGAGAAAACCTTTTTATCCACAAAATCTTAGCTAGCCATGGGAGAGGTTTTAGAGCAATGAACTCTAAACAGAGACAATAGATCCCAAATTCTAACAGTTAGAAATGGATTAAAATAAATATTCTTTAAAGGAGAAATTGAGGGACAAATGTGATAGAATAAACTTGGGGGGTGATATCTGTAGCTTTCTACCATCTTCCCAAAAAGTCTTGATGCTCATCATGTAGTGTGGGCATGAATTGCCTTGAGAGAGGAATTGATAGAGTTGAAAAAAAGAAGTCAATTCATATATATATATATATACACATATATATATACACATATATATATACATATATATATATACACATATATATATAATGAAAACTAAACTAAAGTTTATTAGAACAAGAGCCAGAGTTATGAGAAATAAAAGATATTTACATAACACATTTCTAAATGCAAAGATCACCAAACTTTGAGTTTAACAACTGAAGAGGAAGAACATATGATGATTTAAGGGTAGTTTACTCAGTCAAAAGAGAGGAGTTTTACCACAGGCAAGGAAGAGGAGCTTCACACAGCATAGGACTGAACCTTCAAGGTTTGTGTGCTTGGGAATGGGAGCTTTCAGCCTCCCTCATCACCTCCATGGATCCCAAAACTGTGCAATAAATAAAGCAGAAAATAATTGGTGTCACTGGAGTGGTATAAACTACATATTCTGTCTGGATGGTCAGGCTCATGAAAATGGCTACTACCTACGTAGAGAGTCAGGTAGAAAGCTGAGTTAAAAACAATGTAACATCCATGAGGAAAGTTTAGTCATGAAGTTTTCACATGTAGAAAAGAAATACAGAGAAGGCTGGGCTTGGTGGCTCATGCCTGTAATCCCAGCACTTTGGGAGGCCAAGACGGGTATATCATTTGAGGTCAAGACTTTGAGACCAGCCTGGCCAACATGGTGAGACCCCATCTCTACTAAAAGTATGAAAATTAGCCAGGCACCATCTCTACTAAAAATAGGAAAATTAGCCAGGCATGGTGTTGCACACCTGTAACCCCAGCCAGTCAGGAGACTGAGGTAGGAGAATCTCGTGAACCTGTGAGGTGGAGGTTGCAGTGAGCTGAGATCACGCCACCATACTCCAGCCTGAGAGACAGAATGAGACTGCATCTCAAAAAAGAAAAGAAAAGAAAAGAAAAATACAGAGAACAAAAAGACAGTGGTGTTCCCTCTACCACAATTTGCTGAAAATGGAAGACTTGCCTTATTTTACTAGATTTTTAAAAATTATAGTTGCCAGATGAGTTCATCCTGCCCTCTGCAGAGACCAAGTCAATTCTCTGGGACCAAAAGAAAGAGTTTAGTTGATGCGAGGCCAGCCATGCCTTGTAGGAGGCAAAGTTGTTACTCAAATCAATCTTCCCGAAGGCTCAGAGGGTAGCTATTTTCAAGGATAGCTGATGGGCAGGGGACTAGGGAATGGGGAATGTTGATTGACTGGGGATGAAATCATAAGGGTGTGGAAAACAGTCCTTGTGTACTGAGTTCACAGGGTTGGTTGAATCAAGAGCCAGGAGTCTGGGTGGGGTCAGTCTGAAAGACATCTCAAAAAAACAGCTTTAGGTTCTGAAACAGTGATCTTATCCATAGGAGTAATTGGGGAAGTCACAAATCTTACAACCTCTGGACACATGACTCCTGAGCAATAGGGATTACAGAAACTACGCCCACATTTCAGCAGAGTTCAGGCCTTTCTCGGAATGCTAACCTTGTGGCCTTTCGTTTGTTTTACAAAGGTGATTTAGTTTTGGGAAGGGCTACTATCATCCTTGCTTTAAGGTTAAACTGTAAACTAAATTTCTCCCAAAGTCAGCTTGGTCTATCCCCAGGAATGACCAAGGATAGCTTGGTAGTTAGAAGCAAGATGGAGTCAACTATGTCAGATTTCTCTTACTGTCATAATTTATCTATATCCCTACTTCACACCGTTTTATTTCTCTCTTAAAAGCAGGTAGTGTTTGCTGTAGTATAGATATGAATCCTAAGGGCATAGGGCAAAGAAAAGAGGCCTGAGCGCAGGAGCCAGGCTGTGGAGCGTGTGTGTGAGCCTGCATCTGGGTCTGGGTCTGAAGCTGGAGCTGGGTCTGGGTCTGAAGCTGGAGCTGGGGCTGGGTCTGAAGCTGGAGCTGGGGCTGGGTCTGAGCTTGGAACTGGGGCTTGTTCTGATGCTGGATCTGGGTCTTGGCCTGGGGCTGAGGCTGAGTGAGACAAGATCGAGGCCTGAGCCTGGTCCTGGGTTTGGGACTGGGCCTGGGACTTAGGCTGGGTGAGCCTGGGGCTGAGCTGAGGCTGAGGTTGGGACTTGGGCTGAGCTGGGCCTGGGGTGGTAAGTTTCCACCTATAAGAGGAAGTCAGGGCTGCTGCTGAGCTCCAGAGGCCTTGACCCTGATCAAGTCAGCAGATATCAGGAGTCCTATCTACACTTTCTCTAATAAGGTCACTGAACTGTCAGTGACAGAATTCTGCCCCTTTCAGATGCAGACTTTCTTTTAAAATTCAGAAATCTTGATATCTGAATTAAAAGAAAGGTTTATCAAGAGAAGAACAAAAGTGAAGATATAGCTTTAGTTTGGGCAGAGTCTTAACAATTAATTTGTATGCAGAACACATTTAAGTTTTTTAGTTTTTTTGAACCTTGAAAACTTTTAGTTACTAGGTCTTACGAGTTTCAAAGTAATATTTTTAACTAAATATTCCTTTTGTTTGTTACTGATATGTTTGGAATTGAGGGATTATTTCTGTAACTTTTGTTTCTAAAACTTTGTGTGTCTATGATTCTATAAAAGTAGCTAATAGTTTTTAGTTATCCATGTTAGAGGCTGTGTAACATACCTTGAGAACAACTCCTTCAATTCCAGCTCTGCCTTTCACTTAATTTTGAATGTTTCAGTTAGCTCTCACAACCTCATTTTTGATATAATAGCGTTGCCTGAGGGAATTGAGAGCAGTCCGTCAGCTAATGAGAACAATATATGCAATAGATAACCTATAAAATATTCATTCCCTTCATAGGTCGAAGCATCCCCATCCTCCAGATCTCACTGTCAACATTGTGTTCCAAGAAGACAAGAGCTACTTTCAGCTGAGTTGCTTTCTGAATTGAGTAAAAGTGGCTATGAGATTGTAAAATATCTCATGCTAAGTTGTTGAAGTTACTATTCCAATGCGGACTCATTTTGCTTCTTTGGTTTGGTCTTGGTAAAAGAAAATAACCATTATTAAGTTTACAAGATGTGTCTAGCACTTGAGACTCATTTTCTCCTTTAATCTTCACAACAACCTTCAAAGGAGAATTATTTTCCCTATTTAATATCTGAGGAATATGGGTTTGAAAAGGTTTAATAACTTGCTCCCAGTTACGTAAAGGTACTGGAGAGAGCCTCGATTTGATATGGGGCATGGTACTGCCCTTTGCTCCTACAACAGAATACTGCCTGATTTCTTCCAGTTCTCTCACTGCAGTGGTGCCTATGGAGGTAACAGTAGATTGCTTTCTGACTCATAACCATATACCTATCTTCTGGTTTCTGATATTTCCTAGATTCCCCGACTCTTGGCTATCTTTCAGTATTGTGACTTGGCGCTTTCTGTCTTGAATTGAGCCTTATGCCTGTGAGTCACTGTCAACCATTCTCTTGGTATGGTGCCTAAAGCTAGAGTTTTAAATGCGTATAAAACTTGTTTTATTTTGACCTATGTAATGATAAATAAAGTAAGATATATGATATATAAACGAAGAAAAATAAATATAGCATTCTTTCTTGATTTTCATGAGAGAGAGAGAGAGAGTGTGTGTGTGCTACTCAAGATAAATTACAGATCCTGAGGCAATTTCCTATCGTGTATGCTGCTGGCTCCACCAGTCTGTTGTTGTTGCTTTTTTTAAGAATGCAAATTAATTTTAATTTTGGGGTAAGGCATGTTCAAGGAAGGGAAATTTGTTATTAAAATGTCACGTTATTTAATTTGCATTTGTATTTCACTTTGATTAGTATTGCCTGTGGCATTGCTTCATGTAGTAGCACATATGGTAAAAATGTGTTTATATCTCCACATTTTTCAATATTCTTTACCAATTTTATTTCTAATATTTGGCACTGTCAATAGAGACAGTTATAATTACTGAGATTCTCAGATATGTATAAAAATGACCCGTTCACTTGCTCTGAGTAAACAAATCCAGGAAATTCAAGGTCATGAGAAAGTCATTAGTTATGACCTTGAAGAGTTAATATAGCAAAGAAAGTCTGGAGGAAAGATATGTCAACAACAGGTCATTACTCACACTATTTTTGGTTAAAAAAAATTTACTGTAACTTCTGGACAGCAAATCTTTAAATTAACTCGCCTAAGCTTTGGCTATTTTAAACAGAGTGCTGAAGAATGATGAAAAGGAAAGATGACTTGAGAGATTTAATAAATATCATCAAGTCTTATGAACACAGCAGTGAAAAGGAACTTGACAGTCAGAGCTAGATTTATATATAATAAATTGTCTAAATGCTAACCTGTTATAAATTCTACGGTGTAGAGAAAGTAAAAGAAAAAATTAACTCCTGCCTGTAATCTCATACCATCTTTGTTCTCCCTGAGGTTAGAATTTTGAACTCTAACAAATGCAGATAACTCACCCTGGAAGATACAGCACAAGTATCTGGTAAAAAGTTGCTTAATGGAGAAACTCAGCACGTTGGTGAGTGAACCTAAGTATGCTGATTTAATGGAGGAAGGGGAGAGAAGATGACTTTGCCGAAATGTACATTCCTACTATGTTTCTCCTTCATTTATTAACTCTGTAATTCTTAGCAGGATATTTACCATCAAATTGCCTTGATGTTCTCATCTGTCAAATGAAGATAATAATACCTACCTCATGAATTTGTTAGGAGGATACAAAGTTTTAGTGTTTGTGGAGCTATTAAAACCATTAAATCCTGCAAGTAGTAAGCACTCAGTAAATGTTAGTTAATATTCCATGTGTAGCATTTTAAGTAGTGTAAATAGCTAAGGCAATTTGAATAGATCAATGGCAATTTGAACAGAAATGAGAAGGCTTTTTTGTTTGTTTGTTTGTTTGTTTGAGACAGTCTTGCTCTGTCTCCCAGGCTGCAGTTCAGTGGCATGATCTGGGCTCACTGCAATCTCTGCCTCTGGGATTCAAGCAATTCTCCTGCCTCAGCCTCCCAAGACACTGAGACTACAAGCAAATGCCACCACGCCCTGCTAGTTTTTTGTATTTTTAGTAGAGATGGGATTTCATCGTGTTAGCCAGGATGGTCTCGATTTCCTGACCTTGTGATCTGCCTGTCTCGGCCTCCCAAAGTCCTGAGATTACAGGCATAAGCCACCACGCATGGCCTTTTTTAAAAAAAATAATGGTTCAAACTGACCTCAGGCGCATGAAAATTGGGAATTAATTTATGTACAAGCCTCTGTTGTGCTTCCAGCAGTACTTGCAGACATAGAATCTTCAAGCAGAAGGGAACCTAGAAGTCATTCAAGCCAGTCTAAGATTTACACGCTCTTTACAGCACCTCCAACAATTCGGGACATAGACAATGATGGGGAGTACATTACTTTTCAAGATAGCTCATGCAGTTTTCAGACAGTCATAGGAACACAAAGTTTGTTATTGTGTGGAGCTGAACATCACATCAATTCCCTTCTACCAACTGGCTAAGTTGTGACCTGTAAAGCAACACAGACCAAAGCTAATTCTTCTTCTTTATGACAATCTTTCCAAGTGTTTTAAATAGTATCTAAGTCCATTCAGTACCATTCAAGTCCAACAAAGTACCATAGAATTGGTGGCTTATGAGCAACAGAAATGTATTTCTCACAGTTCTGGAGGCTGGGAAGTCCAAGATCAAGGTGCTGAGAGATTCTGTGTCTGCTGAGGGCCTACTTCCTGGTTCACAGCCAGCTAGCCATTTGCTCACTGTGTTGTCACATGATGGAAAGGATGATGGAACTGTCTGGAGCCTCTTTTATAAGTACACTAATCCCATCCCACCCTCATGACATAATCACTTCCCAAATGTTCTACATCCTAATACCATCACTTGGAGATTAGGTTTCAGCACATGAATTTTGAGAGGACATAACCATTCAGTCTATTGCAAAATTTACCCTTTTCCTCAATATATTGAGTGAAATTTCTCTTTTCTTGAACCTCTTTCATTTGTTGCTTGTATAAGAGCAGTGCAAAGATCTAAAAAACCTGGCCTTTGGAATCAGAATGAGTGTACATCAAATTTTCATGTGTGTAACTTGAACAGTTTATTAGATCCCTCAGACACTTCACTGCCTCATCTGGAGATGAGAGTAGTAATACTTAACTTTAAAGGTTGCTTTAGGGATTAAATATATGAATATATTTACAACATAAGATGCAATATAGGTACTCAATAGCAAGTGACTATCCTGATAATTATTGTTTTATACGAAATGTTTCTCCTGCCATTTTGGCCTTCTTTAATAAAGGTATTTAGTGTTTATATCAAAAAGACACCTGCATGTATATGTTTATCACAGCATGTTGCACAGTTGCAAAGATGTGGAATCAGCCTGAGTGCCCATCAACTGATGAGTGAATAAAGAAAATGTGATTTTATATATGTGTGTGTGTGTGTGTATGTATATATATGTATACTGTAGAATACTACTCAGCCATGAAAATAATGAAATGTCTTTTGCAGTAACTTGGATGGAACTAGAGGTGATTATTCTAAGTGAAGTCACTCAGGAATTGAAAACCAAATACTGCATGACTCCCTTATAACTGGAAACTAAGCTATGGGCATACAGAGTGTTATAATAAACGTTGGGGACAGGGTAGGAGGGATGAAAAGCTACCTATTGGGTACAATGTACACTACTTGAGTGATAAAAAACATTTCAAAAATATTTATTTTTACTGACAGATATCTATAAAATGTTGAGATGAGATTTAGAGATAAAATCAAACTTCTGCATATCCTGAAATTACATAAAGCATCCCTTCACTGGGCGGCCATGGTAACCTATGCTTGAAGGTTCACAGATGTTGTACGGTCCATGCCCAACTGAGGGGAGACTGGGCCTGGAAACCAGTCAGCGTTCTGCAAGCCAAGCCTTGCACCTGTCAT
The DNA here is from genome assembly GCF_003255815.1 of Theropithecus gelada. NCBI lineage: Eukaryota > Metazoa > Chordata > Mammalia > Primates > Cercopithecidae > Theropithecus > Theropithecus gelada. The sequence continues at coordinate 140,269,150 of NC_037669.1, forward strand.
GGGGTTACATTCTCCATAGGGTATGTTTTCACTAATTCTTACAAAGGCATCATACGGGCTATAGAAGCCTTTCTTATGCCCCATTCAATAATTTTTCATATTTTTTAAATTCTCTGTTTGTTTCTTTTACTTTTTGGATCACTTATTTGTTTCTTTTTTTTTTTTTTTTTCTCATGTGCTGCCCTAGTTCTAAGCACAATTCCCAAACCATGGAGAGATATTAGATAAATAAATACCCATGAATGTTTATTTGATTAAAAAATAGATGATCCAGGTGAAACATGATGAGGAAATGAAGTAAGAATAGAAAAACTAAATTAGAGGCTAGACAAATAAGGGGATATAGACTTGAGGGAGAGGAAGCAAAAGAAATGGCATTTTTGTTCTGAGAGAATGTGCAGAAGGTACAAAATTTGTTGAGTGAGACACTGAGCTCCCTCTTTTGAACCCATGAATTTATCTTCATATAGAGTTGCACAGAAAGGCAGGTGAAAACCTCTGCAGGTAGCATAGAAATCAATTCAAACTCAGAAATAAGATGTAAATCCATGTACGAGAATAACATTTTCTGAGGGAAAAAAGAGTGAAAAGAAAATGGAGCTGAGAATGCTAATATTTAAGAGATGGCTGGAATTGGAATAAGGACGACAGTGTTGGCAGGGCATTCAAAGAAAGCTGGCAGGACAGAGTATGTAAAATTAATTATTTAAAAATTTATCAGTTTTTGTTTTCTGTCTTTGCTTAAACCTTCCTTACGAAAAGAAAAAAAAAAAAGTCATCTTTTGAAAACTCTTGAACGGTTCCAGCTATAGTACATTGCAAGCTGAACAGTATTACATATATGTATTGCTTTTCTACTAACTACCAGTTATCTCATCTGAAAAGGCACAGTGATACAAAAATTGCTCCCTCATTGGTTTGTCTTCAAACGCCCACCTTCCACCTTTATGCTTCAGCTCCATCTCTATTGCTGCGCTCCCTCAGTGCCAGCCCTAGTAGAATTAGTATCACTTCCAAATCGTCCCCTGTCATAATGAGCAAGAATTGCGACCTCTCTTCCTGTTCTTTTGCAACCTGGGCATATCTCTTTTTTTCACCGACCACTTTATGTATGTGTATTTACACACCTGATTTCCCTAAAAGACCGTGAGTTAATTAATGGCAGAAAATATTTGCTATTTATAGTTTAAGCAACAGCAAAATTTTCTGTCAAATGCTGAGCATCCAAAGAATATTTGTTAAAAAAGTAGAATTGTTACAGAAGTGGCAACCTGCCAAGCAGTTCTACTCACTTAAAATCATTTTATTTTGAATGTGTTTAGAACCAAAAAGACATCTCAGCAACTTAATTTACTTCTCACTAGTCCTGGATATAGACAAAGTCTAATGAGCAAATGTGACGTAGGAACTAAATGACTGTATGATTGATGTAGTGAGCCTCACTTTCTTTTAAAATGTACTAAATATGTGTATATTTCTGTCTATACATAATGCTTTGAATTATCTGGTTTGAATATGTTTTCTAAATTTCATGTGTTGAGACTTAATCTCCAAATTCTTGATTGAAGACGGGATCTTTGAAAGTAGTCAGCATTAGATAAAGTCATCAAGGCAGAATCCCCATGATAGCACTGGCAGCTTCATAAATAAAGGAAGCGAGATCTGAGCTGACATACATGACACACATGCTCTTGCTCTCTTACTTTGTGATCCCTTCTGCTGGGTTATGATGGAGCAAGAAGGCCCTCAACAGATGTTGGTGCCATGATTCTAGACTTCTCGGCCTTCAAAATCATGAACTAAATAAACCTTCATTTTTTTATAACTGACCCTGTCTCAGATGTTCAGTTGTAATAGATCATGGACAAAGACAACAGCAAAATTTTCTGTGTATGTCAAGAATTTTCCAAGTCCACCAATTTGGGAACTCAGATGGAATTGTGGAACACCAATGCTCTTTCTTACTTAGGCTCCACCTCTTCAGCATGTCTACAGTTCTACCCAGGTATATATTTATGTAAGGCCTCTGGGATGTGTCTCATTTACAATCACGTACTCATGCTTCCTTCCCCTCTTCTACTCCAGGTTCTTTTCCATGGCATTTTCCTGAGATTGCCAAAGACAAACATTTTCAACAATCAGTTTGCTCCATTGTGTTGCACTCAGAATTGCCCATCTTCTCTATCTGAGGCTTTATTCTTATATAAGATAAGGCTGAACTTGCCTGTTTGACTCACATTTTTATTGGGATGAGTTCACCTTCCAGAGAACACTTCATACACACAAAGCAAAGGCTGCTCTGCCCCATGGTCACCCAACACAAGTATTTATCTCCACTGTGGATACAGTGAATATTAAAGTTGAGTTAACAGTGTACTGTGTACACATATAAGTCTGGTAGGATGTGCCAATTTTCAAACACACCATATTTATTGCTTAGTTTTGACCCGTTAAAAAACCACAGGAAGTGTGTACAATGTAAGCTGAGACATCAGCGGTTTCAACACCTGCCCTCTCCTTCTTTCACCCTATGATAATAATTTTGAAGTTTACCACAAATGAGCTTGAATGAAGGTTTTTAAAATATGCACTTTTGTATATTTTGACTTACAACACTTTGGATGGAAAGCTCTGAAATTAGGATTCATTAAATTAATTTCAAACTATATTGTCAAAAAGTTAAATCTTAAATGAGAAAAACTACATTTTCAGAAGGAAAAACATTTCTTCTCCCTATATCAGTGTTTTCCCATTGAAAATGATGCTCCAGGCCAGGCACAGTGGCTCACACCTGTAATCCTAGCACTTTGGGAGGCCAAGGTTGGTGGATCACCTTAGGCCAGGAGTTCAAGACTATCCTGATCAATGTGGTGAAACCCCGTCTCTACTAAAAATACAAAAATTAGCTGGGAATGGTGGCGAGCACCTGTTATCCCAGCTACTTGGGAGGCTGAGGCAGGAGAATCCCTTGAACCCTGAAGGCAGAGGCTGCTGTGAGCAGAGATGGTGTCACTGCACTCCATCCAGCCTGGGTGACAAAACGAGGCTGTCTCAAAAAAAAAAAAAAAGAAAGAAAGAAAGAAAAAAAAGAGAACAAAAAAAGGAAAAAAAGAAAATGATGCTCCTCTATGGTTTATAAATACTTTTCTTTTTTATGTATCTGTGGCTTAAACTTTTGGATGATGACTTTGATTTCATTTCAAAAGAGATTGTTACAGAGAGTTTATTTTTCTTTAAAGCCAGATGGATCTAGATTTCAAAGCCAACTCTGACACTTGCCTTGAGGACTCCTTTACTACATCTCTGTCTTTTGTATTTTCTGTAAAGATGGGGCCTTGATTTCTTGCCCAGGCAGGACTTGAACTCTTGGGCTTGAGTGATCCTCCTGCCTCAGCCTCTCAAAGTGCTTGGATTACAGCCATGAATCAGTGCACCCAGCTACTAGATCTCTTAAAGCTTTTTTCCTCATCAGTACACTGGAGCTAATAATACAACCAAGAGACAGGCCTGAGTTACTGTAACAAAGCTAATAATTTTGTACAGCACATTTCTTCTTCCTTTTCTTTATGTGAACTATACACACATATCCATGTAGCATTTTATCTTTCAAGTATTGGTCTATGTAGATTTAAATGTGACGTGAAAAGGATAATAATTTTCTATCTTTAGAAATCTAATCAAATTAACTATTTTTACAGTTAGAATTAATAATCTAGCAAAGTTTGTATTTGAATACAATATTTCTTTCAATAGAAAGTTACCAAAGAGCAAATTTCCTAATAAAATATTCTCCATATTATTGATATTTAGACAAAATATGACCAAGACTCATTGTCTCTGTCTGAGAATCTTACTGTAACATGTACTGTTTTGTGCCATAGGATTTATTATTGCATCACTGAAGCAGTCAGCTTTCTATAAACATAGTATACCTAGGCATTATTTAGATAAATTTCTATTCTGAAAATTTACATATTCTCAAATTTATTGTATACTGTGTGAACGCTATCTATAGGTTTCATATTTCATATCCATAGAATTCCATAAGACAAAGTTCAAGATTAGAAAAAAATCAAATTATAAAAGAATCTTGCACATGTAAACAGACTGTGACTGTGATTCAAGACCCTATTCTGATACACATTCTCACATCATCCTGGAGCTGCCTTCATTAAAGCTGTGTTATAAGATGTCACTGGGATCAAATCATATGATAAACTATAAAATAAACATCCTTAAATACATTACAAGAATGACTCTTGAATGTATATCAGCTTCCATGCAATTGTGATTTACCGCCTGGTGGTTAAGAGCATGGTCTGTAAAATCAGGCTATCTGCTTTGATCAAACCATTAAATTATCTGTGCCTTGGTTTCATCATGTCTAATTTTCATAGGGTTTGGTGAGAGTTGAATGAGTTAAAAATATATGAAGGGCTAGAGTAACAAAGTCTGGTGCATTTTTAAGTTCTACCCAAGTGCTATTTGTGTTGAAGGTTTAGAATGGAATTTGGTACCTGAATCCTGACTGATCATATTTCTATGTCTCAGATTCCTTTGGGAATCTGAAGCCAATGGAAATCGAAGCACCTGATTTGTTACGGTGGTCTTGGATTGGAAAGTGGGGTTTTCCAATCTTTGGTCCAATTCTAGACCAAAGTGGGGTTTTCCCACTAATTTGAACATGTAAATGTAGCCATAGATATGGCCACTGGGAAATCTAAAGCCTCATCTACACTTTTTTTTTTTTGAAGAAGTAGAACTGTATATATATATAAAATTATACTTTAAGTTCTGGGATATATGTGCAGAACGTGCAGGTTTGTTACATAGGTATACACATTCCATGGCGGTTTGCTGTGCATATCAATCCACCATCTACGTTAGGTATTTCTCCTAATGCTATCCCTCGCCTTACCCCCCACTCCACAACAGGCTCCAGTGTGTGACTTTCCCTTCCCTGTGCCCATATGTTCTTATTGTTCAGCTCTCACTTATGAGTGAGAACGTGTGGTGTTTTGTTTTCTGTTCTTGTGTTAGTTTGCTGAGAATGATGGTTTCCATCTTTGTACATATCCCTCAAAGGACATGAACTCATTCTTTTTTCTGTCTGCATAGTATTCCATAGTGTCTACATGCCACATTTTCTTTATCCAGTTTAAAATTGGTGGGCATTTGTGTTGGTTCCAAGTCTTTGCTATTGTGAATAGTGCTGCAATAAATATAGGTGTGCATGTGTCTTTACAGTAGAATGATTTGTAATCCTTTGGGTATATACTCAATAACAGGATTGCTGGGTCAAATGGTATTTCTGGTTCTGGATCCTTGAGGAATCGCCACACTGTCTTCCACAGTGGCTGAACTAATTTACACTCCCACCAACAGGGTAAATGCATTGTTATTTCTCCACATCGTCTCCAGCATCTGTTGTTTCTTGACTTTTTAATGATCGCCATTCCCACTGGCATGAGACAGTATCTCATTGTGGTTTTGATTTGCATTTCTCTGATGACCAGTGATGATGAGCTTTTTTTCATATGTTTGGTGGCTGTGTAAATGTCTTCTTTTGAAAAGTGTCTGTTCATATTCTTTGCCCACTTTTTGATAGGGGGTTGTTTTTTTCTTGTACATTTGTTTAAGTTCCTTGTAGATTCTGGATATTAGCCCTTTGTCAGATGGATAGATTGCAAAAATTTTCTCCCATTCTGTAGGTTGCCTGTTGACTGTGGTGATAGTTTCTTTCACCGTGCAGAAATTCTTTAGCTTAATTAGATCCCATTTGTCAATTTTGGCTTGTATTGCAATTGCTTTTTGTGTTTCAGACGTGAAATCTTTGCCCATACCTATGTCCTTAATGGTATTGCCTAGGTTTTCTTCTAGGGTTTTTATAGTTTTAAGTCTAACATTTAAGTCTTTAATCCATCTTGAATTAATTTTTGTATAAAGTGTAAGAAAAAGGTACAGTTTCAGTTTTCTGCATATGGCTAGCCAGTTTTCCCAACAACATTTATTAAATAGGGAATCCTTTCCCTGTTGCTTGTTTGTGTCAGATTTGTCAAAGATCAGATGGTTGAAGATGTGTGGTGTTATTTCTGAGGCCTCTCTTCTGTTCTATTGGTTTATATCTCTGTTTCAATACCAGTGTCATGCTGTTTTGGCTATTGTAGCCTTGTAGTATAGTTTGAAGTCAGGTAGCATGATGCCTCCAGCTTTGTTCTTTTTGCTTAGGATTGTCTTGGCAATGTGGGCTCTTTTTAGGTTCCGTATGAACTTTAAAGTAGTTTTTTTCTAATTCTGTGAAGAAAGTCAATGCTAGCTTGATGGGAATACCATTGAATCTACAAATTACTTTGGGCAGTATGGCCATTTTCATGATATTGATTCTTCCTATCCATGAGCATGGAATATTTTTCCATTTGTTTATGTCCTCTCTTATTGCATTGAGAAGTGGTTTGTAGTCCTCCTTGAAGAGGTCCTTCATATCCCTTGTAAGTTGTATTCTTAGGTATTTTATTCTCTTTGTAGCAATTGTGAATCAGGGTTTGCTCATGATTTGGCTCTCTTTTTGTTTACTATTGGTGTATAGGAATGCTTGTGATTTTTGCACATTAATTTTGTGTCCTGAGACTGCTGAAGTTGCCTATCAGCTTAAGGAGTTTTGGGGCTGAGATGATGGGGTTTTAAAAATATACAATTCTGTCACCTTCATACAGAGATAATTTGACTTCCTCTCTTCCTATTTGAATACACTTTATTTCTTTCTCTTTCCTAACTACCCTGGCCAGAACTTGCAATACTTTGTTGAATAGGAGTGATGAGAGAGTGCATCCTTGTCTCATGCTGGGTTTCAAAGGGAATGCTTCCAGCTTTTGCCCATTTAGTATATTGGCTGTGGGTTTGTCATAAATAGCTCTTATTATTTTGAGATATGTTCCATCAATATCTAGTTTATTGAATGTTGTTAGCATGAAAGGATGATGAATTTTATCAAAGGCTTTTTCTGCATCTATTGAGATAATCACGTGGTTTTTGTCATTGGTTCTGTTTATGTGGTGGATTACATCTATTGATTTGTGTATGTTGAACCAGCCTTGCATCCCAGGGATGAAGTCAGCTTAATCATGGTGGATACACTTTTTGATGTGCTGCTGGATTTGGTTTGCCAGTATTTTAACGAGGATTTTTACATCGATGTTCATCAGGGATATTGGCCTGAAATTTTCTTTTTTTGTTGAGTCTTTGCCAGATTTTGGTATCAGGATGATGCTGGCCTCATAAAATGAGTGATGGAGGAGTCCCTCTTTTTCTATTGTTTAGAAAAATTTCAGAAGGAATGGTACCAGCTCCTCCTTGTATCTCTGGTAAAATTTGCCTGTAAATCCATCTGGTCCTGGACTTTTTTTGATTGGTAGGTTATTAATTACTGCCTCAATTTCAGAACTTGTTATCAGTCTATTCAGGGATTCAACTTCTTCCTGGTTTAGTCTTGGGAGGGTGTATGTGTCCAGGAATGTATCCATTTCTTCTAGATTTTCTAGTTTATTTGCATAGAGGTGTTCATGGTATTCTCTGATGGTAGTTTGTATTTCTGTAGGATCAGTGGTGATCTCCCCTTTATCATTTTTTATTGTGTCTATTTGATTCTTCTCTCTTTTCTTCTTTATTAGTCTGGCTAGCAGTCTATCTCTTTTGTTAATCTTTGCAAAATTCCTGCTACTGGATTCTTTGATTTTTTGAAGGATTTTTCGTGTCTCTGTTACCTTCTGTTATGCTCTGATCCTAGTTATTTCTGGTCATCTGTTAGCTTTTAAATTTGTTTGCTTTTGCTTCTCTAGTTCTTTCAATTGTGATGTTAGGGTGTCAATTTTAGATCTTTCCTGCTTTCTCCTGTGGGCATTTAGTGCTATAAATTTCTCTCTAAACAGTGCTTTAGCTGTGTCCCAGAGATTCTGGTATCTTGTGTCTTTGTTCTCATTGGTTTCAAATAACTGATTTATTTCTGCCTTAATTTATTTATTTACCCAGTAGTCATTCAGGGTCATGTTGTTCAGTTTCCATATAGTTGTGCAGTTTTACGTGAGTTTCTTAATCCTGAGTTCTAATTTGATTTCACTGTGGTCTGAGGGACTGTTTGTTATGATTTCCACTCTTTTGCATTTGCTGAGGAGTGTTTCACTTCCAATTATGTGGTCAATTTTAGAATAAGTTCTATGTGGTGCTGAGAAGAATGTATATTCTGTTGACTTGGGGTGGAGAGTTCTGTAGATGTCTATTAGGTCTACTTGGTCCAGAGCTGAGTTCAAGTCCTGAATATCCTTGTTAATTTTCTGTCTCATTGATCTGTCTAATATTGACAGTGGGGTGTTAAGGTTTCCCACTAGTATTATGTGGGAGTCTAAGTCTCTTTGTACGTCTCTAAGAATTTGCTTTATGAATCTGCGTGCTCCTGTATTGGGTGCATATATATTTAGGATTGTTAGCTCTTCTGTGGCATTCATCCCTTTACCATTATGTAATGCCCTTCTTTGTCTTTTTGGTTTTTTGTTGGTTTAAAGTCTGATTTATCGGAGAGTAAGATTGCAACCTCTGCTTTTTTTTTTTTTTTTTTTTTTGCTTCCCATTTGCTTGGTAAATCTTCCTCCATCCCTTTATTTTGAGCCTATGTGTCTTTGCACACGAGATGCATCTCTTGAATACAGCACACCGATGGGTCTTGACTCTTTATTCAATTTGCCATTCTGTGCTTTCTAATTGGGACATTTAGCCCATTACATTTAATGTTATGTCTGAATTTGATCTTGTCATTATGATGCTAGCTGGTTATTTTGCCCATTTGTTGATGCAGTTTCTTCATAGTATCAATGGTCTTTACATTTTGCTTTGTTTATGCAGTGGCTGGTACAGATTTTTCCTTTGTGTATTTAGTGCTTCCCTCAGGAGCTCTTTTAAGGCAGGCGTTGTGGTGACAAAATCCCTCAGCATTTGCTTGTCTGTAAAGGATTTTATTTCTCCTTTACTTATGAAGGTTAGTTTGGCTGGACATGAAATTCTGGGTTGAAAATTATTTTCTTTAAAAATGTTGAATATTGGCCCCCACTCTCCTGCTTTGTAGGGTTTCTGCAGAGAGATCTGCTGTTTGTCTGATGGGATTTTCTTTGTGAGTAACTCGACCTTTATCTCTGGCTGCTCTTAACATTTTTTTTTCTTCATTTCAACCTTGGTGAATCTGATGATCATGTGTTTTGGGGTTGTTCTCCTCGAGGAGTATCTTTATGGTGTTCTCTGTATTTCTTGAATTTGGATGTTGGCCTGTCTTGCTATGTTGGGGAAGTTCTCCTTCCTGGTTAATATCCTGAAGTTTGTTTTCCAGCTTGGTTCCATTCTGCCTGTCACTTTCAGGTACACCAATCAAATGTAGGTTTGGTCTTTTCACATAGTCCCACATTTCTTGGATGTTTTGCTCCTTCCTTTTCACTCTTTTTTCTCTAATCTAGTGTTCATGCTTTATTTCATTAAGTTGATCTTCAATCTCTGATATCCTTTCTCCCACTTGATCAATTCTGCTCTTGATACTAGTGTATGCTTCACGAAGTTCCCATGGTGTGTTTTTCAGCTCCATCAGGTCATTTATGTTCCTCTCTAAACTGGTTATTCTAGTTAGCAGTTTCTGTAATTTTTTATCAAGATCCTAGCTTCCTTGCATTGGGTTAGAACATGCTGCTTTAGCTTGGAGGAATTTGTTATTACCCATATTCTGAAGCTTACTTCTGTCAGTTTGTCAAACTCATTCTCTGTCAAGTTTTGTTCCCTTGCTGGTGAGGAGTTGTGATCCTTTGGAGGAGAAGAGGCATTCTGGTTTTTGGAATTTTCAGCCTTTTTGCACTGGTTTTTCCTCCCTTTTGTGGATGTATCTACCTTCGGTCTTTGATGTTGGTGACCTTCTGATGGGATTTCTGTGTGGATGTCCTTTTTGTTGATATTGATGCTATTCCTTTCTATTTGTTAGTTTTCCTTCTAACAGTCAGGCTCCTCTACTGCAGGTCTGCTGGAGCTTGCTAGAGGTTCACTCCAGACCCTGTTTGCCTAGGTATCACCAGTGGAGGCTGCAGAACGGTGAGGATTGCTGCCTGTTCCTTCCTCTGGAAGCTTCATCCCAGAGGACACCTGCCAGATGCTGGAACTCTCCTGAATGAGCTATCTGTCTGGGAGGTTTCACGCCCTCTGGAGGCAAGGGGTCAGGGACCCACTTGAAGAGGTGGTCTGTCTCTTAACAGAGCTCTGGTGCTGTGCTGGGAGATCTGCTGCTCTCTTCAGAGCCAGGAGGCAGGAATGTTTAAGTCTGCTGAAGCTGTGCCCACAGCTGCCCCTTCCCCCAGGTGTCTGTCCCCAGGAGATGGGAGTTTTATCTACAAGCCCCTGACTGGGGCTGCGGCCTTTCATTCAGAGATAGCCTGCCCAGAGAGGAGGAATCTGGAGAGGCAGTCTGGCTACAATGGCTTTGTGGCGCTGCCGTGGGCTCCACCCGGTCTGAACTTCCTGGTAGCTTTGTTTACACTGTGAGGGGAAAACTGCCTACTCAAGCCTCATTAATGGTGGACACTCCTCCCCCATTAAGCTTCAGCATCCCAGGTTGACATCTGACTGCTGTGCTGCTAGGGAGAATTTCAAGCCAGTGGATCTTGGCTTGCTGGGCTCCATGCAGGTGGGATCTGCTGGGCAAGACCACATGGCTCCCTGTCATCAGCCGCCTTTCCAGCATGAACAGTTCTGTCTCACTGGTGTCCCATGCATCGCTGGGGTATGAAGGAAAAAAATTCCTGCAGCTAGCGCAGTGTCTGCCCTAACAACCACCCAGTTTTGTGCATGAAACCCAGGGCCCTTGTGGTGTAGGCACCCAAGGGAATCTCCTGTTCTGTTGGTTTCAAAGACCTTGGGAAATGTGTAGTATCTGGGCCAGATAACACCATCCCTCACTTCAAGTTCCCTCATGGCTTTCCTTGGCTAGGGGAGGGAGTTCCCAACCCCTTGCACTTCCAGGGTGAGTTGACACCCCACCCTGCTTCTGTTCACCCTCTGTGGGCTGCACCCCCTGTCTAACCAGTCCCAGTGATATGAACCGGGTACCTCAGTTGGAAATGCAGATATCACCCGCCTTCTGCATTGGTCTCACTAGGAGCTGCAGACCAGAGCTGTTCCTATTTGACCATCTTGCCTGGAAGTCCCCTTGTCTACATTGTTATAAGCACATAAAGAAGAAACCCTTCATGATTGTAGGCAGTTCTGAGAAAAATTATTTTTATTATTGTATACATGTACATTTCTAAATGTATATACAAAAATATCAATACTCTTTGATGGAATGTAACAGAATCCAGAATCTCTGCCACACATTATTCATCATCTAGAATAAAATTCTAATTTACTAGACATATAGAGAAACAGGAAAATTATGACCCATACTTAAGAGAAAAGACACCAATGAAGACCAACTCCAAGATGACCCGGATTTGGAACGAGGAGACAGAGATTTCAAACAGTCATTAAAACTATGCTCAAAAGTCTAGAGGAAAATGTGAGAGGCAGTGCAATGGCAACTGGCACATGGGTTTATGTATATGCACTCTATTCTTCATAGAAAATTATGTTACTTATTAAAGTAATGATGACAAAAAATAGCTTGATTACGCACATTCAAAAGAAGCATTGACTCTGAGTTTGTTCTGTAAGACATTCACTTATAATAAACCATAATTTTAAAAGTACTCTGCTAGGAAGACAATAATAATTAGGTATATTTTCCAACTCACAGACCTTGGAGTTGACTTAAATCTAAATAACTGTAATAAAAATAATGAAATTCAAATAAGTAGTATTAAAAGCATCTGAAGCCCCAGTGGTAGAAAGTTTTACTTTTAGATTTCGGGAAGAGAGGATATAACGGCAAGCTTCAACAAGGAATGACAGATGAGATGAACCTTGAAAGATGTTTAGAATTACTATATATTCAGGTATGATGGAACCAAGATGAGCAATAGGGGTACAAAGTGAAGAAAGTTCTGAATATAATAAACTAAAGTAGCAATCTTTAGCTATAGGGTATGGTTTGTGACAACAGTGATAGGCGATAACGTAAGAAGAGTAGATGGGTCCAGATGGAAGAATCTGGACCAAATAGTTTAGACATCATTCTGAAGATACCAGGGAGCCAATTAAAAGACAAAATACAAAAGTTCAATATTATTTCCTTAAAAGCCACAAACCCAGAAAGGATTTCCATGATTTATTGTTTGTGATTCTTACAATTACCCAGTACAAAAAGCAAATGAACTAGCTCTTATAATTTTAGTTTAGGGCCCTAAAGTCTGTTTAGGATTAAGTTATCACATGATAGATTTGAGGAAGAAAATAATTTTTAAATGTGCTATAAAATGTCTTCACCTCTTGTTTACAAGGTATATATATATGTGTGTGTGTGTGTTTATGGTTTGAAAAAATATTTCACTGCCTATTAGAAAGAGTCCATTCCTGTGACTTCTTGGAGTTGGGGTGTAGGGGAAACAAATTTAATTTCATGTTTACAAGTAAAATTCATGCATAAAATACAAATTAAAGTTAAATTACAGATTGCCAAGTTTGCAGAAGTAAGTGAATCTTTCTTTCCTAAGGCCTTTTCTATGGCCCTTTCTGATGAGGAAACTCAGAAGTTCTGTTTTCAGTTTGTTATTAGGCAGTTATAAAATTACAGTGAAATTTTTATAATATTGATACTAAAGGCAAGGCATGGCAGAAAATATCTTGAAGCCTAGTGCAATGTAAGAAAATAAATCTTTTGTGACTAATGCATTTTTATAATATTTCAGTTGTTTGAGGTCTAGAGATATTAACTGGGAAAATTGACGGATTAAAAAATATCAGAATACCTCCCAGAGTATTTCAGAAAAGGAAGGACAGTGGAATTTTATGTCTCTGTATTCATAATGCTTATTTTATCCTTCACATTACTCACTCCTTATAGCTAATGACATCAAGGAAAGGAACTTAGATATGTGGCCATAGACACTTTATGTTGCATATCAGGGAATTATTATGTGATACTTTTTTGATTTTAAAAAGCTAATGCAGCACCCATTTTTTTCCCTGCATTTGTTTTGTGCATGATATGGTGCCTCATTAACCCTCTTGGGATAATACAGATTAATAAGCACATAAATATTTTTATGTTCTATAATTTCATAAAGTACATTTTGTTTGAAACATTTACTCCAATGGTCTTACAGTAATGTTGCACAAAAACAAGGCTCACTCCAGATGTGATTCACTCTCGCTGCAATAAAGTTATCCTTGTAAATTATTCCAGTGTTTACAAAAAAAGGGGGATCATGGAAAAAAATTGTGACTTTCCCTCCAAAAGGGAAAACTATCCCAATGAATCTACTATTATCAGTTTATTTGTCCTCATTTGCTGGTTTATGATATTAATATATTTTAAAGTTCACTATTAAATCAAGAGCAGAAGGCTAATGAACTTTAATATATTTTCATGCACTGGTGGTCAAATTATGATAATAAAATGCCAGATGGCAAAATCATTATTTAAAATGATGTACTCACTTTTGCTCTGTTTTGCTTTGGGTTTCCCGATAGGCACGTTGTGTTCTACAAATCTTTTTTTTTTATTATTCAAATATCCTTGGTGTATCTCTCTAGTATTTTAATATCTAAATTTCCCGACAAGCTCAAACATATTCTCTACTTTTGTTGAATTATCTCTTTAGGTTCTTTTTAATTTAAAGTAAGATTCTTTCTACTATAAACCATACAACAAAAAAGGATAGATATATTAAAAGACTACCCCAATTCATGATGAATATAAAAAATATATCAGATAGATATCCTTGAACTCATTATATTGCTTTCTTATATTGCTTTCTTAATCATTATTACTGTTGACTTTAAATTTGCTTAACAGCACAACTTCTGAAAAATATTTAATAATACATCTTCTGCTATTCAGTTCTCACATAAAGTTCTAGGATCATATGAATAAGAATAACATAGAGAATGTTGCCAAAACAATTTTTTTTTTTTTACAATCTGACCAATGATCAAATGCAGACAACTTGTTGCTTTATATATCTTCCATTTTTGCACTGAGTGAGAAAGCCTTAAAACACCTAGTATTTTGGAGTTACATGCCCAAACATGAGGCAATCCAACTCCTTTCAGTTCTTAGGAGAAGAAACCAGTACATTCTTGTCGTCCCATTCTGTTCGCATACTCTGGGTACAACTTGTCTTTAGATGAAGGTTAAATCTGTGACACTCTCTGATTGATATTTACGAGTTAAAGCAAACTGTAACTGGCTTACAGATGCATTTGTAAAACAATCATCTGTTTGTTTCACAAACACCTCACTTTTCTCTGGAGGTAAGGGAGGTAAGGGATTTAAAGTTGTGTCTCAGTTGATTCATCAGCATGTCCCTGAAGTGATCTCCCAAAAGAAAATAGAAGACAGGGTTGATGACACTGTTCAGAAAAGCTAACGGTCGTGTCACAATGTAAAAGGAGTGGATGACAACCTGAGCGCATTGATACTGCTTCCAGCTCCCCAGGCGTGAAGCGATCCTCACATTCCGCATGACATGATAGGGTGTAAAAAGCACGGAGAAGATTACCACTGCCATGATGACCAAGTTGAGAGGCTTTTCAAGGGGTAGAGCAGGAGCAACCTGTCTACTCCTCTGCTTTAGGAAGACAGCAATCTTATAATAAAAGAAACACATTACAAAAAGAGGAATAAGGAACCCCAACAGTGTTAGACACATGCTGTAAATGAGGTTGTAGTTGGGGTCTCCAGAACTTGCAAAATCATTACAGGTGGTGCCATTGTCAGTTATAACAGGATTTATAATGGGAAGTATGGGCAGTAACTCTAACGTTACTAAAACCCAAATGGCAAAGGAGATTAAAATAGCAAACTCTTTCTTTTGCAGAAGGTGTTCTCGGAAAGGATACTTAATTACCAAGTATCGATCTATGCTGATAAAGGTGAGAAAGAGAATGCTGGTATGGAGGTTGGCATGGAGCACATATCGGTTGCTTATGCAGAGCACGTCTCCATATATCCAGTTTCCATTGGCATAACTCCTTATCAGCATGGGGAGGGTACACAGAAAAGCGAAGTCAGAGATAGAGAGGTTAAAGAGATAGACATTACTGCTGTTCCAATTCTTCAGAGAGAAGATGTAGCCATAAACAACAATGGTATTTCCAAGGATTCCCACAACGAACTCAATCCCATAAAAAATGGAAAGGTAATACTTTTCCAGGGCAGCCTCTGCTGCCAGCCAGTTTTCGCAAGTTGCATTCCATGCCTTAAAAAGAGAAAGAAAATATAAGGATTAAACACTAGACTGTGACTAATGACAAAACTGTGCAGAACATAATAATAATGAAAAACACTTGAATGGTGAACTATAGAAAGTGGGTTACATTGGTAAGGAAAGCATACATACATATACATATATACATATATGTCATTAATGTATTATTTTAACAAATATTTTTGAATACCTTTCAACTATGTGCTGAATATAATTTCAGGCATGGGAGATAACAGTGGTGAATAAATCAAAGTTCCTAATCTCTAACAATTTATACTCTCTTGGGAAGAATCAGGAACTAAACAATGAACGATACTGATAATAAGTGCTATGCATAAAAACATATGAGAAGGTAAATGTTAGAAAGTTTTGGGATGGAGGGTGGCAGTGAGTTATTTTTTATATGTGGTGATAAGGGTGAGGCTTTTATACAGGATGACATTTAAACAAAAACCTCAATGAAGAAAGTGAAAGAGACATATCTATATTTGCAGGAAGTGTTCCAGGCATAAGAAAGAGCACATGTGAAGGCATTAAGGTGGAAACACACATAGAGGGCTTGACAAATAGCAAAGAAACAAAGGGAAAGTGTGATAAAATAATTGAAGAGAAGATTTTGAATTCACTTTTGTGTCTGTAAACATACCACAGTCCCCAGCATATTGTAGTTGCTCAACAAATTCTTCTGAGTTAAACCATAACCTAGAAAGGGAAATAAGAATTTTTAGAACGTCAGTCTTACTATTTTAAGCTTTTACTTGTTTCCATATTGCTAAACAATTCTGCATATTGTATTAAATTCATAAACTATGATACAACTTCAGTTTTAAAACTTAATTTTTAAAAATTCAAAATATGAAACTGAAAATCTTAGTAATATTAACATTGGTCATTATTTATTGAAAGATGATATGCCTCAGACTGGGTAATTTATATAAAATAGAAATTTATTTCTCACAGTTCTATAGGCTGCAAAGTCCAAGATCAAGGTGTCAGCAGATTTGGTGTCTGATGAAAAGTCAGCCTCTGCTTCAAAAATAGTGGCTGTTGTGTCCTCACAACAGTGTCAGAAGGGGCAAGGCAGCTCCCTTAAACTTCTTTCACAGGGTACCAATCGCATTCATGAAGGCAAAGTCTTCATGGCTTCATCACTTTCCAAAAGGCCCCATCTCTTAATACTATTAGGTTCCAACATACAGTTTGAGAAGACACCAATATTAAGACCATGGCACTTGCCTAGGTCGTATACTTAGTAAAAGACCTTTATTGCAATGCCTTCTGAATATGTACCATGGAAATAAGCAACCTGACTCACTCAAACCTCAAGTGTCTTGCTAACCTACCATTTTTTCCTCTTGTCACGAGGCCAGATTGTGATTGGATAGGGTATTTCAATAACTTTAATTATCTGAAAAATGTACTGGATTGCCATTGTTAAACATTAAATGTTACTTATTTCTAGTGAGGAAACCCAAGGTTGAAAACAAAATGTTCTAAAAACCTCCTTGTCAAGTAGGCTTCTGAGTATTAGTTGCAAACAATTCTTTCAATATAGAATTTTGGTAAATAGAACATAATAAGAATAAATGCACCTAAATTGCTTTTTATAAGTATGCAAAATTCAGTATAATTTGTTATGATAAGGCATCTGGAAAACTCCTGTATTTTTGTCAAATTCAAGTGGTTTACTTAAGTTAAAGATCATTGTTGTTTTGAGTGTTGTATTTATGCAAATAAGTCACAGAGTTGTAGATATGATGAGTTTAACATTTTGAAAAGTTATTTTTAATCACTTACTTTAAAACATTATACATTTTTCTGAGTCTCTCTAATCCTTCTATGGCAACCTGCCACTAAGTCCAATTCCAGACAAAGCTGCATGGGAACTTTCTCAAGCAGCAGACACATGAATGCTGCTGAAGAATAAAGCAGATTGGTTTCTCTCTGTCTTTGAGGTCACCTAATTCTACTGCTCTCTCATATTGCCAGCATATTCCTATATTTCTCCATTCCATATTTTTTAATCGCTTAAAACTTTTCTCATTTACTCTACCTTACTCATTATTAGCAAATGGTTTTACCTCCTAGTTCATTGAGATAGAGACCATTTGTTGAGCTTACTCTAGATCCAACTCATTCCCAAATTCTCAGTATTCCTATGGTACCATTATTTCCTCTTTTCTGACTCTTCGGCATTCTTCACCTCATCTTCAGTCTTCATCTCCTCTTTTCCATCAGAATTTAAACACTCTCATCTTTTCAGTCTTAAAATAAGGAGCAACATAAACAACTCTCCCTAGTTTCACATGTTCCTCTCCTCTTCATAGTTTGATTTCTGAAAAGAGTCATCTCACTAAGTGTTTTGACATCTCGACACCCCATTCCCTTTCAATTTACTCCAGTTTGGCTGCAGACCTACCAGTCCTCCAAGTAGCCTCCACATTGCTCATTCCAATAATCATTTTTCACTAATCTTATTTTATTTATCAGTTGTTTTTCATAGGCTGTCTTCCGGAAACACTCTTCCTTTGACTTCTGAGACATGGCAATATGCTAGTTTCCCTTGTTTCTCCCTGCTTGTTCTTTGCAGGCACTTTTGGGGCTCAAGTCTTCTTGGCTCAAGCATTAAATGTTGAGTTCCTCAAGGCTAATTTCTGGGCTCCATCTTTCTACAGATTGACCTAAATGATGTTATTCACTGTTGAGGTTTGATGACCAGCTATACATCAACAACTCCCAGATTTCCAGCCCGGCTTGTATCTGCCTAACAAACTGTAGTTGTTTATTGCCATTGATTGATTTTTCTCAGGTTTTTCTGCCTCTAGAAATCCTAAACTAAATTCTCCAAGTTCCTTACCAAGCCTACAGCATATCCACCTATTTCAGTAAATGGTTCTGCCATGTACCCAGGTGCTCACCCCAAAATCTAAGCAATATCCTCCAGGTCATCTAAAACTCAATGCCAATAATGAATAAACTACATGTTTGTTGACTGTAATGTCTGGATGTTTCTCAAATCTGCCATTACTGCTCCATAGCTTTCATTATCATTCTCGTCCAAGCTATTCTCATCTCTATTTTGCACTATGTCACATTATCCTATTGTCTCTTCACATCCTCTCTGGCCCTCATCAATTCATGTTTACCATTATACCTAAACAGTCATGAAAAACTACAACTCAAAATCTGGTCATATAGCTTTTCTTGATCAAAACCCTTAATTAACTTTCCACTATCCAAGGAATATAGTCTAAAATCCTTAATGGGGACATCAAGGTCTGCATGATCTAGCCCCTGTACCCACTTCAATTTTGCTTGGCATTACTCTCCTCCTAACTCATCTTTCTTCATGCTCCTTGAATGCACAGAGAGCCTTCTTCATGTGCAGTCCCTCTATCTGACTCTCTTTTCACTGCTGTTTTTGTCCTGTGATTCCTGGCCCATCGTATATTTGTCTTATATCTATACTTCTTTCATACCTCTGTTCAAGTGTAGGTTTCCCAAGGTAGGCTGTCTGACCCTCAGTCTAAACTAGATCCTCCCATTTATGCTTTCATTGTATACTAAACTTCTTAGAATTTTTTATAACTTTGTCTTACTCATTTTTATTGTCCATATCTGGCACAGTGACAAGCAGATAGTAGGTGGTCTATAAATCTTTGTTGAGTGAAGAGATGAATATAAACACCTGACTATTTATAAGCATTTTAATAAATATTTTCTCCAAGGCCAGATAAGTAACAAGACCATCAGATTAAGCTCATCACTTATTTCACTATGAAAGTCAACACAATATATAATATGATAAGTATTAAAAATTGGTAATTGTAGTAATAGTAGCTGTAGTTTAGAAACACATTTGAATAAGGCAAAATTAAATGTATATCTTCCATGATAAATTTTAAAATTGAAGCCTTTAATTAAGAAATGACACCTGAAATCAATAAGCATAAGAAGTCTAGAAAGACATGCATCAAAGTATTAATAGTTTTATTTCAAATGATGAGACTGCAGGTAGTTTTTATTATGTCCTTTCTCCTTTTACCTAAATTTCCTATCATTTTTTTCTCTCAAAATTGGCATCTATTTGATAATATTAAAAACTTTAAACTTCTAGAAATATAGCAAAAATGTCAATAGACTTTAAAATATTATTAACAAACTTCATTTTTTTAGCTCAATGGTCAGTTTTTACTATTGTTCTTTATTCTCAGTAGCTTTTAAATCCACACTTTCTGGAAACACTCTTCCTATCTTCTATGACACAACAATCTCCTTGTTTTCCTCCTTTCTCCATTTTCAGGCTCTTTCGTGGCTTAATCCTTCTTTGCCCAAGTTTTAAATGTTGGACCATTTCAGGCCTTATTTCTGAACTTTTATTATTTTGGGGGTACTCAAAAAGCTGGTGCACAAATTCAAATTTTCTTGAATTTGTTTCAAGAAAGTTTCCTTGACACAGGAAATTTGTTTCACTTTTGCATTTCCTTTTTTTCTGGTCATAAGGTTTATCTTTCTGCCTAGTCACCACTGGAAATGTTAATAGCTTATGTATTGTGCACAGCAGAAAGATTTGACTACAATGGAAGGAAAATATAGCCATAAAGACTTGTGCAACTAGAGTCCAATTTCCTGCAACTATCATTTAGGCAAGTGACGGGTCACATAAAAATTAAGGAGCCTTCTGCTTTACAGTAGTCCAGAAGATTGGGGATTGATGGAGAAATAGGGAAGGAGTAGATCTGAAATAAGAAAAATGAATGGCTAAATTATCATATTTGTCTTGCTTCTCATAGAGTTGTTTCTTCATTTTTTTGAAACAGCTTTTTAAAATGTGTGTATAAAATTATTGATAATTGTGTAACACTCATAAAATCAAATAGGCAAAAATAAGAAATAAAAATTGTCTGTAAACAGACCACTCCTAATATTTGGGTACTGTTCTACACTTTAATATTTACCTGAATTTATATTTATAAAAATGAGATTATATTTTTATGATGCTTTATAATCTTTTATGATACATTTGTTTCATTCTTTTTTCTAAGTTCATAATTCTAATAGGTTATGATTTTATAAATATGAGCTGTCCAATATTTGCAGACCAACTTAACTTCACCAGGATACACAATTTTGAAGGTACTATATTTCAAATTGGATATATTTGTAGTTGGGTATGTTTTTAGTGTGGTATCACAATTCTATAAACATATGAAGTAAGTTGCTCCTTTAAGCAAGGCTCCCAATTACAGAGAAAATTCCCTCATGAAAAATTCATATTCTCTCTTCTGCTATCTAGTAGTTATATTCTTAATTTTTAGGAAATGGAAATAGTGATAGATTGTAACTGATTTGGATGAATTATTTTGAACAGGTTTTTTTTCTTTTTTTTAAGAGCAGAAATTAAAGTGAAATCATTAGTTTCAAGTCTAAAAATATATCTAAAACTTAGAATTATTGAACTAGAAACAATATCTAATTTACTCACATAAGCAGATCAATAATACTAATTTTTAATTTGAAAATGTTTTTTACTTAAAAAATTTGGTCTTTTGAAAATCTGCATTTCTGAAATTTACTTTAAAATATATATATTTGATACTTTCTTAGTTTTTTAATTGTTTGTTTTTATAGTCTTCACAATTAAACAAATAACACTTGTAAAATGTTTACTTTTAAGTGCTACCTTAAGGCGAATTTACATGGTAACATGAGAATTTTTTTAACAAATTACTGTTTTGATTACTAAACAATTTGAGCAAAAATATGTATTCACACTGACAAGATATAATAATTTAACATTTGTAACTTTATTTTTATGTATTTCATACATTACACCAGAAATTAAGACATTAAAAAGTAATAGTATGGCACAAATTGTGTATTAATTTCTTTAAGAATACCACACACATTTGAAAAGTTATGGAAGGTATAGTAGAAATGGTTTCTGCAATTTTTCATTTTTCCTAAGTAAATTATGTTATTAGATAATATCATTTTTATGCACATAAATGTTAAATTTAATTTTTAGGATGCCTGAAAATTGCCCCAATACATTATTTTCTAAACATAAAAATATGATGTCCCAGAGCAGTGGCTCACACCTGGAATCCCAACACTTGGAGAGGCTGAGGTGGGTGGATCTCCTGAGGTCAGGAGTTCGAGACCAGCCTGACCAACATGGTGAAACTCCGTCTCTACTAAAAAATACAAAATAAATTAGCCGGGCGTGGTGGTGGGCACCTGTAACCTACTTGGGAGGCTGAGGCAGGAGAATTGCTTGAACCCCAGAGGCAGAGGTTGCAGTGAGCCGAGATCACACCATTGCACTCACAAGAGTGAAACTCTGTCTCAAAAAAAAAAAAAAAAAGAAAAGAAAAAGAAAAATATATATGTGTGTGTGTGTGTGTGTGTGTATACACACACACACATGATTGTTTCAAATCATTTAGGAACTTTAATTTTTCCCCATAAGTAGTTATCTTTATTTAAGTAAATCCAATTACTATTTTGTAGAAATATAAGTTGCTGAGATGTTAGCAAGTATAATAAATCCCTTTAAATAAAATAAAATTAGTATTTGACAACTAAAAAAAGACAGTTAATTTGTTGAAAAATAAATGTAGAGATAAAAATGACTTTTTGTTTCAATTCTTTTGCTGTTTTACATCTATTTATATAGAATTAATTTAAACACTTAATACTGAAAACCTTAATTACTCACAGGCCACCTTTAGAAGGAAATCTGGCCTTACTTTATACACTGAGAGGCACAATTTGCCATGTAGCTTACCATTCTCTTGAAAGACCTGATCCCTTGACAGGAACTCTGCCAGCAGCAGGATATACCTTCTGACCCAGTGCTGTGCCGTTGGACATGGTTAGTACAGTCTTATTTGCATATCTTGCAGCCAAGATTAATAATTCAAAAGCCCAGGAATAATTTATTCAGTCAAACCTCCCAGTCAGAGATGTTCATGCAGGGGAATTTTTGTGAGACTTTTATTTTCACATTCACATTTATTTCATTTTCACATTCAATTTCTCAATTGAATGACAAAAAACAAGTAACTCATCTCACAGGAACCACATTTATGAGATAGATTTTTTAAAAAACACTGTTGAAATTATTTGATCCACTACCAAAGGAACAGAGAAGCATTCCTTATTTTCATATTTAAACAGTAAGATGTGGTAAATACTGTTTATATTGGGAATACAGATGCCTCTGCTTTTCTTCTTTTTTAAAATTAATTTTCTTGGTGAATTTTATATTGAGAATGTAATAATGATACTTCTGGTTTCAATAACTTTGAAGGAACTATAAAACTGAAATTTTAAAGGGAAACCTGGATACATGCTATGTTGGTATACTAGCAAAAAGATACTAGAGCTTCAAGTTATTTTCCATTTTATTTTCTGTGATTAAATTCAAGAAACACATAGCGGATATATCAGATGGCTAGGGATTAGGGGGAGAGATGCTAAGTAAGATAAGCTTAATAGATGGCAATTTATATATCCCAATTGATGCTCTGCAAAACACCTGGAATACATTACCACCACCTCAGCCAGGAAGCATACCTGGCTTTTTCTGAGCATTATATTAGGTTTAGATTCAAGAAAACACTCAGTCTTCTTGATGTGAAGCGTAGGAATTATACTAAGAAAGCCCATAATTGTGCAGGCAGCAGTAATTCAATTTAAATGCTGTGTAAGTTGAATATTGAGTTAGCAATGACAGGCAGAAGCCCAAAAAGAAGCTCTGTTACAGGCATCCTCCTAGCTAAGCATTTCCCCTCACCAATATCTGACAGCTTAAAACTCAGAATCTTCAAAATATATGTATGTATATATACACATACATATAGACATACATATGTGTAAATATTACACACTTTAAAGTATATACATGTGTAAAATATATTTATACATGTATGAATATTTATGTATACAAACATGTGTATTTACACGAAATAAAAACATCTATAATTTGTTGAGTTCTTGTGATGTGCCAGGCAGATATTACACTAAGTACCTTTATGCATCAAATGCATATAGTAAGCCTCTGAGGTTGTTATGATTTAAGATTTTTCTCATTTTGCAGATTAAAAAGCTAAGGCTCAGAAAGGTGAATTAACTTTCTCAAGATTGCAGAATCAATAAGGGCAGGGACCAGAGCTTAAGCCTATATACTTGGATTCTAAAAGCACTGACTCTGATTCTTGACTGCCTACAGAATTGAATGACAATACTTTTGTGCACAACAAAGTCTAAGAATTAATAACAGGTATTTTTCAGTGACGCATCTCTTTTCTACTTTTAGAAGGAAGAAAGGTTAAAACATTATTTTTGTCTATATTTTTAAACGGGCAAAAAGCATTTGAATAACCAATGCTAGGCTTGTTAATTTTAGACATAAATTAACATGAACCCCTTCCAAGAAACAAAGACAAATGGATGTATTTCACAGGTTTCTGCCGCCATTCTGATGGAAGAAAAGGGTAATTCCCCCTTTGTGGGGTGGTGGGAGTTCCCAAGAGCTTCCTCTTTCTTCTCCCCACTTCCTGACTACCATCTCACTCTGGCTGCTAAGACAAAAATTGGTCTACACTTCTCCTTTTTCATAGTACAAGTCCTTTAGACTGGAGCCCGGTAGCCTTGCATCCCTCCCAAGTCCTACTTCCTGTTTCCTCAGAATGCTCTCAGTTGAGAAACTAGAGTGTTTCTGGGAAAGACTTACTAAAAGGTCACCAGTATTTCTGCTACAAAGCTTTATGCAGGTCTGCAAAAGGATAGCTGCACAGGAACAAGGCTGGATTCAGGATTATGACCCTGTGAGCTGGGCAGGTTTCATGGCATGCTACTGTGTAGTCTCACAGTGCCTCACACTCAAAAAGATCACACACTTGAATTAATGCTCTACTGTCACATTCTTGATTAAAATGTTTCATAATTTCTTAACAGGGGACCCCATATTTTTCTTTTGCACTGGTCTCTACTAGATATGTAGCCAGTTCTGCCTATGAGAGTAGAAACCTCCTCAGAAACTATTTCTATTCAGTATAGCACATCAAAGTTTGAGGGGGCAAAGTTTTTGTTTTGTCTTTCTTTTTTTTTTCCCCCACATATAACATGTTGAGATTCTGCACTGCTTGAGAATCAATGGAAGTTTGAAAGTCAGTGAAAGTTTGCAGTACTGGCCGGGCATGGTGACTCACACCTGTAATTTCAGTAATTTGGGAGACCAAGGCAGGCAGATCCCTTGAGCCCAAGAATTGGAGACCAGCCTGGGCAAAATAGCAAAACCCTATCTTTACAAAAAGTGCAAAAATTAGCTGGGGCATGGTGGTGCGTGCCTTTAGTTTCAGCTACTCGGGAGGCTTGAGGATTGCCCGAACCTGGGGAGGCCAAGGCTGCGTGAGCCATGCTTGTGCCACTGCCTTCCAACCTGGGAGACAGAGTGAGACCCTGTCTCAAAAAAAAAAAAAAAAAAAGAAAGAAAAGAAAAAGAAAAAAAAAGTTAAGAGTTAAGTACAACGGTGAACATTTTTTAAAATAAGTATTTTTTAAAAGCTTGCACTACTATTTGCTAAGAGGTGGTATAGCACAGTGTTTAAGAGCATAGGTCCTGGAGGCAAACTGCTTTGTTTCAAATATTGACTTCACTACTTACTAGCTTTCAGTTTTTGTGTTTGTAAAACAGAGATAATGAGAGTTATCAATCTTATGAGTTGTTATGTATATAGTAGAAGTACATATGCTATATAGTATGAGGTACTAGTATATACATATGTTGTATAGTATGAGGTACATATTAGTTGCTAAATAATTGTTGGCTATTATAGAAATTTATAACAAATGAGAGAAGACATTCTCTAAAATGATAATGGTAATTCAATGCCATTGATGTTAGAATACTTGCTGCCCAGAAATATCCATTTAAAAGGTCCTTATAAAAGCCCACATGGTAAAAAGATTAGTGAGTTCTTATCCTGGTTTTGCCTTTTACTAGTTGTGTGATCTTTGGAAAAAAGACACATTACCTGATTTCTTTGTTTGGAAAAGGGGGATAATAATTCCTACCCATCAAACTCATAATGTTCATAGTATCAAATTATATAATGTTTGAAAATGCAGTGGGCTTGAAATTGAAGAGCAGTTCATGTAAACCAGGCAAACTAATTGGGAAATTCAAGAGGAAAAAGAAAATGGTGGGAAATATAATATAAATATTAATTAAATCCTATGCTAATAATAACTCTTTCTGGGTCCAGTGGCTCACACCTATAATCCCAGCACTTTGGGAGGCCAAAGCAGGAGGATCACTTGAGCTCAGGAATTCAAAACAACCTGGGCAATATAGCAAGACCTCTTCTACTAAAAATCGAAAAAATTAGCCGGGAGTGTGGCACACCCCTGTAGTCCAGCTACTCAGGTGGCTGAGGTGGGAGGATCACTTAAGCCCAGGATATCAAGACCATAGTGAATCATGATGGCATCACTTTACTCCAGACTGAGTGGCAAAGTGGGATCCTGTCTAAAAAATAATAATAATAATAATAAATTCTAACATTTTTTCAGCATTCACTATAACAACACAGTGTATACAATGATTCTTTTAATATTCACAATAATTTAATGCAGTGGATACTATTAATATCACAAAGAAATCAAGGTCTAACAAAGATTAAATAAATGATCCACAAACACACAGCTAATACACGATTTTGCTATATAATTTGAAGCCTTGTCTGTTTGACTCCTGAATCCAAACCCTTCTCCATTATTCTCCTGAGTCACTCATGGTAAAGATGAAAATATTAGATTGAAACATGAAATTATTGATATTGGAACATTTTTACCTTATATATGGTAATTTTACATAGTTTAATAAAATAAGTTTAAAACTAAAACTAAATTTAATTATTAGTTATAAAACTTATTGATTATCAAATTTAATAATTTAAATCTTCCAACTAAAAAGAATAGAGCATTTTAGATAAGAAATCAAGCATGTTAAAAATAAATAGTTAAAGTATTCATAGAATGATTCTCCTGGCAACATCTCTGGGAATTTTTACAAGACACGTTTAACAACCCAAAAGTCTGCGTGGAAAACAAACTGGTTTAAGGGTCATGCTAATTTCAAGGATCACAAGCAAAGAGGAGGGCAATTAATCTAATTCGAGGACTTTCCTCTAAACCTGTAAGGAGAAATAATAATAATAACAACCCCCAGAAGTTGAAACAAATCAAGATTATTGAGGAGGATATTTTGGTGTTTCTGGATAGATATAAGTAAGATTACATGGTTATTTCATTTTCCAACAAATGGTTTTATGTAGCAAAATAATAAAGGACAAACAGCAAAAGGAAAAACACAGTAGAAGGTATTTGTGAGTGTCTCAAAATTCTTCCGGCTTCTAGAAATCAACAAATTATATTAACCAAATTTACTTTGCCAGGGAAAATGGTCTATTCAAAATAGGCACTAAGTAGCCTACTTCCTTTTCATATGAAAATCCTTGTCATTTAAGAGTTACATTATTAATGGACATTTTTGCATTATTGACTTTATTCTGATTATACAGTTAAGAAAAATATGTGTCATATCTATTGGTACTGGGCATAACTCAAAGGAATTGTTCTGCTAAATTAAACCACATTATTTTTTAAAAGCATCTGACTACAGCTAAATTATTCTAAGTTCCTTGAAGTACTAACAATTAACCTAGAAATACAGCAAATTCACCTTTTATCTTTCAGTTTATACTCAAATGCCACAGCTAATTCATTTTTAATAATATGTAGTGAACCTTAATCACAGGTGTTTCTCTACAAAAATAATGTTGTTTTGTTTCCTTGAATAGAAATAGCAGTATATGAAATTCAGGCATTTGTGTAAAATTAGAGACAGATTTCATTCCCTCTCTCTATATATATGTATTTTTAGTTTTATTATTTATTTATTTATTTATTTATTTTTGAGACAGGGTCTTGTTCTGTCACCCAGGCTGGAGTGCAGTAGCGCGACCATAACTCACTGCAGCCCTGATCTCCTGGGCTCAAGCGATCCTCCTGCCCTCAGCCTTCTGAGTAACTGGCACTACAGGTGCACACCACCATGTCTGGTTAATTTTGTTTTTTTTTAAGTTTTTTTGTTGAGAAAGTGCTGCCCAGGCTGGTCTCGATATCCCGAGCTCAGGCAACCTTTCCACCTCAGCCTCCCAAAGTACTGGATAGCACTTTGCTATCCAGGCATGAGGCATCACACCAGGCCACATTTCATTCTAAACTGTTGCTGATCTGATCAAGGCATTTTTTTTATTTTTAAAAAAAGAGTTTGCCTAAAATATTAAAGTAATTTATTAATTTGCTAATTGGTTACTCGTCTACTCAGTCTCTTCCAGTCATATTTACTGTACTTTGTACAAATTTGCTTGATTCTTGGAATATTTTACATTATTTATAAAAACAAAAAAGCAGCTAGTTTATCGTCTTGATGTACTTTTTCAATTGGCTACTAATTAACCACTCTTCATCTTACTTGCTTGAATATATTATTAGTCCTTGAAATAAGAACAAGAAGTCAATCTGATTGAATCTCATTGAGCATCCTAGTAATTGAATTGAGAGGTTTTCAAAATTCCCTGGAGTACAAGAGTATGTGTTCATTAAGCGAGCTAAGTGGCTTGTGACTGTGTTATGAATTAAAGAAAATTACCTGCCCCTGTTAATAACACACTTAGTGGCATGATTTCTTTGTATTAGTATCTTTATCGCTATAATATAATAATTAATGTACTCATTAAATTTAAACATATTTTATGCTGATTTGTTTACGTAAAGCTGATAAAATTTGACTTCACCATTCGGTTAATTTTGTAATAAAGCAAAAAAAGAATTTTCAGAATGTAGCAGTCTGACAATTTTATAAACAATGTAAAGGGTTAAGGAAATACTTCATTCTCTGCTTTAAAAATATCTCCCTATCCTATATTTATTATTTATGTGTCCATACATTGTATCTTTTCAGATTAATCTAACTTTAAATCCTAACATGACTTGTGCTACTTGAAAGAATTATTGCCAGTCAAAACAGTATGCGTGGACTGTCAGATTTAGAAAAGTGCTTATAAGTCATTCACTTTAGATCCCTCATCATCAGAACAAGGACATCAGCCTCTGAGTGGTTACAGGGGATATGGCTGGGAAGGCTGACCCTGGGAACAATGAAGAATGTCTTGTGCACAATGGAAATGCTAGGGCTCACCCTAGGGAAACAGAGAGTGGCAGAGAACCCTCCTAGACAGCGGTATGTATATGTATGTATGTATGTATGTATACGCTGCTTCCTGATGTTAAAGGAGAAAGTCACTCTTACCCATCCTCAGGCTAGGACTTAGCAATGTCTACTCTAAAAAACATGAAGAAAAAAAAAAAAAAAAAAAAGAAGAAGAAGAAGAAGAAGAAGGAAAGAAAAACAATAGCAAGTTTGAGAGAGAGAATACAGCAGTTTGACTTTCCACCATGCACCCATCTTGGGGAAAGGGATACAAGTCTTCTCCCTGTCAAAGGACCTCGAAACACAGAAACTTTTGCCAAAAGACCATTTACTTTAAACAAAAGTCTGCATTTGTTCACTGTGGCTGCAGTGAAATGCAACAGCTGCATCAGTTTGTTTTGTCACTGAAAAAGCCTGTCATCCTCAAACTTGAAGCATACTTTTTGAGTGAAAGTGGCCCTTCCTTTTATTCTATTTCCCCACTTTTCACTCTACATTTTTCAAAGACATGTACGTTTATCTATCAGGAACTGGTGAAATGCTAATTTGTAGCAGAGATTAGAATACAGGGAAAATAAAACAAAACTGTTTTCAGTAGCATTAGATTCTGGAATGTTAAATACCAAGCATTATGAAAGGAGGAGGAGAAGCCATGATTAGAAAAGCCCTTCACAGGCTAATATTCAGAATCTACAAGGAACTTAAACAAATTTACGAGAAAAAAACAAACAACCCCTCAAAAAGTGGGTGAAGGATATGAACAGGCACTTCTCAAAAGAAGACATTTATGCAGCCAACAAACATGAACAAAAAAGTTCATCATCACTGGTCATTAGAGAAATGCAAATCAAAACCACAATGTGATACCATCTCATGCCAGTTAGAATGGCAATCATTAAAAGTCAGAAAACAACAGATGCTGGAGAGGATGTGGAGAAATAGGAATGCTTTTACACTGTTGGTGGGAGTGTAAATTAGTTCAACTATTGTGGGAGACAGTGTGGCGATTCTTCAAGAATCTAGAACAAGAAATACCATTTGACCCAGCAATCCCATTATTGGGTATATACCCAAAGGATTATAAATCATTTTACTATAAAGACACATACACATGCACGTTTACTGCAGCAATATTCAGAATAGCAAAGACTTGGAACCAACCCAAATGCCCATCAATTTTATACTGAATAAAGAAAATGTGGCACATATACACCATGGAATACTACACAGCCATAAAAAAGGATGAGCTCATGTCCTTTGCAGGGACATGAATGAAGCTGGAAACCATCATTCTCAGCAAACTAACACAGGAACAGAAAACCAAACATCACATGTTCTCACTCATAAGTGAGAGTTGAACAATGAGAACACAAGGACACAGGGAGGTGAACATCCCACATGGGGGCCTGTTGTGGGGTGGGGGCAAGGGGAGGGATAGCATTAGGAGAAATACCTAATGTAGATGACGGATTGATGGGTGCAGCAAACTACCATGGAACATGTATACCTATGTAACAAACCTGCACATTCTGCACATGTAGAACTTAAAGTATAATTTTAATAAAGCCCTTCACAATGCAATATCTGATATTTCTCTTCTAATTTCTCTTCCATAGTTTTAACTCAGACATCAATATTTCATTATCTGTCTCACATCCTACCTTCTTTTCAATAATCAATTCAAAAAAACACATATTGATCACCAGCTATGTCCAAGGCAACATGTGAAATAAAAGAATAAGCATAAAACGTGACCTCAGAAAACTTACAACCTTTTTATACTCAAAACCTTTAATAATTCTCAACAAGTTCTCATAGCACATGAACATCTCCTTTTTCTTTCCATATCACTTCAGCTAGTCACAATGTGATTCTTGTTATTGTTTGAATTCTTAAAAGATTGAGTGAATATCAAGTATCTATTTAGCTTTTTCATAATTCCTGGCTGACAGTCTCC
The DNA here is from genome assembly GCF_003255815.1 of Theropithecus gelada. Classification (NCBI taxonomy): domain Eukaryota; kingdom Metazoa; phylum Chordata; class Mammalia; order Primates; family Cercopithecidae; genus Theropithecus; species Theropithecus gelada. The sequence continues at coordinate 140,299,775 of NC_037669.1, forward strand.
CCATTTTATTGATTTGGTAAATGAAATAAAATGTAATATGACATCTTGAAAACTCATGTCATTATCTAAGCCTTGATTTTCTCATATATGAAGCAAATTTGTAGGCTGGGTCATGGATGTTAAATACCAGGCATAAGGGCTGCCTTTGCCCATGCTTGAGTCTATGGACATTATTTATCAGTCATGCTGTTGTTGCTGCTGTGTTCAAACTTAACGTCAAAATATTTTCCAACACAGTTCTCCAGAAAGTTCCTACCAATAACAATGCCATTCTTAGTATATCTTGGCTTAATATAGGAGCTCTAATTTAATTATAAGTTATTTGTTTCTACCATATGAACCTTTCCTCTTAAAATGTGTAGTGTCAAGAATTTTTCTTTTCCCAAGCAAAGAACAAATAACCCTGTTAAAAAGTTGGTAAAAGACATGAACAGATACTTCTCAAAAGAAGACATACAAGTGACCAACAAACATAGGGAAAAAAATGCTCATCATCACTAATCATCAGAAAAATGGAAGTCAAAACCACAATGAGATACCATCTCACACCAGTAAGATGGCTACTGTTAAAACGTCAAAAAACCGATGCTGGTGAGGCCATAAAGAAAGGAAATGCTTATACACTGCTAGTGGGAAGGTCAAATAGTTCAGTCACAGTGGAAAACAATTTAGCAATTTCTAGAAGAACTTAAAACAACTACCAATGAATCCAGCAATCCCATTACTGGGTATATACACAAAAGAAAATAAATTTTTCTACCAAAATAAAAAAATGCACTCATGTGTTCATCACATCACTTACACCAGTTGATAATAACTTATTGTTAAATTTTCAGGAACTTTTCAAGCTAGTTGAGGTCAAGGTAATATCTTGAACATGGCCACAGTGATGGTATTTATACTATGGAAATTGACAAACCCTTTAAAACAGCACCATTCTCTCCTCAGACTCTACTTTTTACAAAGACTTGGTTGTTAAACATTTATCAGTACATCGTTCCATAAATCCTTGCATTTGTCATTATTACTGCCTATGGGAAATATATATATAAGACAAACACATCCAACGCACTTGCACGCGCGCGCGCGCACACACACACACACAAACACACACACACACACACACACACACAGAGACTACTTTTCCAACAGGCACACATTTTAAAACTATTCTTTGGCAGAAACTGTACTAGCATTAGGGAACACGAACATGACTTAAAGGAGTACGCTGCCTTATCTGCAAGGGGGTATCTAGTTGAAAAAAAATAACAAACAATATTGTGAATGACTGGTAATTAAACAAGTATTTGCAGAAATGATTGCTGAAAAATTATTTAGTCCCTTTGGTGAGTTCACTCAAGTTCTCTCCTTGCAGTAAGTTACAAACAATAATAGTGATACGAAGCACTATAGCATATGTTCTAAAAGTTTCTAGTCCCTTTTTCTCACAGGTATGCACTCACAAGCAAGGAATAAGGAATGTCTCCTATTTGGATAGAGGATTCCGGTACATCTGTGCAATTATGGCTGTGGACATTAGAAGGAGTCCTGTTAAAGGTTTGGGAACCTTGAAAGAGAATCCTGCCTCCTCTCCTCTACAGTATCTCAACGCAGCACACTCCTCAATCTTCTTCATGGCATCCCTTTTAAGCTGAAGGAAATCATATTATTTAATCCTATTCCCCTCGTTAAATTCTAAGACAACCCTTTCTCTCATCTCAGACTGCAATGAAGTTTTAAATTTCTTAATACAGACAGACTTAAACCACCTATCTAGGCCTAAAGGGAGAAAATGCTATATTAAATGTGTTGAATATTGATTTATTTTATTCCATGTTTCCTTCACACATTTATAAGCTAAATATAGAATAATAAAATATCTGTCAAATAAGAAAACATGACTTATGATTGAGATCATTAAGTTTAAAGTGACAATTCTGCTTTGGTGCCTTATTGTTGCCTTTCAGGAACTAGATGATAAATGACTTGAAATTGTGTTGCCTATTTGAATCATGAAATTTAAGAGTATTGTTTATGTAATGACATAAATGACTGCTGCACCATCCTTGGAAGGAAAATTATGTACATCCAGATTCGCACCTGCCTTAGTTTAAAGTTACATGTTGCTGTTAGATGAAATCATAATACCAAATAAAATATTATCTTAATAGTGTTTAATGTACTGATTATCATTTATATGGCTGTGTTCTTAAATGTCTGCCAATTTAATGTGTTTCATTACAAACTGTGAAAGTACTGTGAGGAAAAAGAAATGAAATGTAAAATGAGCTGGCCTGATAACTCTGGCCACAAATGCCTCATAAGTGCTATATAGGTCTGACTCAAACTAGAAAAGGGATGTTGCATTGCTGTGCTTACAAATGTGCCCATCTAAGAAAGAAGAATCCTTCTTTGTCCCTGTATGTCCAGACAAAATCTTAGGGAGTAAATGATGGTGGCCTTATCAGGACCAAGAGACATGGGTGTTTTATTTTGAAAAATTGGTAGTCTTTATCTTGAAGCACTAAATTAAGCCCATGTTTAATTCCAAGTGTTTCTTGAACTAGAGAAATTCCACTATCCTATGTCATATTGCAGGCATTCTTTCATTCATAAAGGGAATAAACGCTTTGATTTTTTCTGCCCTCTCGCCAGGGTGGCTCAGGCCAGTAATGTAATGACCAATAGCAGGAACATGGATTGAATACCCAGCCAACCTCTCAATGCCCTTTCCTTACAAAAATTGTATTAGGATCATATTTAGTTATAAAACAGGATGTTATCAGACCTACAATAAATCAGCAAGATATTTCAAAATACCTAATTAACCTTTCTCTAAAACAGTATCTACATGTCTATGCACAGAGGCCATTACACAGTTCTCATGTACTAGAGGTCAAGCCTTATGTGGGGGAGTCCCATGGGCATGTTTTTCTAGTCTGGATTAGAGTTAATTATACTAAATAGAATGAACTTAATTATTAATATGATGTTTCTTTTTGGACCTGCAGAGTTCCTCTGAGATTTAAAAATCTCTGAGATACAATATTATAGGCTAAAAATTGCAACTTTTGTTAATAACCAAGATAAAGATCCATTGTTACTGGTAGAATGGCCTTTTGAGTTTTTCTTAATAATAGCATTCACATAGTAATATTATCAATCAATAATTGAAATTTTGCATAAAAGTTTCAAAGATCTTTTATTCACTTGCATTTTCATGTTCTTTCTATATTTTTTCTTTAACAAAGTTTGTCTTCCTGTACTTCACAGTTGCTATGTCTTCATGTCCTGTGAGAGGCTGTTCTCTAACTTCTTATATCTTTAAATTCCCAAGCTCACACTCTGTGATACTCTCCTTCCAAGACCATGAAGGCTGAGACTCCTGTTACTCTCACAAATCTGAGTTCTAAGTAAGGCAAGTGATGGAATGTCTTGCCTAAGTACGTGAACCAAAGATGTATATTGTAGACTATGTGTGTTTGATTGGCAAAGTTCTTTTTTGTTGTTGTTGTTGTTGAGATGGGGTCTTACTCTGTCGCCCAGACTGGAGTGCAATGGTGCAATTTTGGCTCACTGTAACCTCTGCCTCCCGGGTTCAAGTCATTCTCCCTCCTCAGCCTCTCTAGTAGCTGGGATTGTAGGCATGTGCCACAATACACACACACACACACACACACACACACACACACACACACACACATAGAGTGTTTTTAGTAGAGACGGGGTTTAACCATATTGGCCAGGATGGTCTCGATCTCCTGACCTTGTGATCCGCCCGCCTAGGCCTCCCAAAGTGCTGGGATTACGGGCATGAGTCACCGTGCTGGGCCTGGCAAACTTCTTAAAAGTGAGTGTTACTTACAAAACACACTAACCTTTGTCTAGTAAATTATAGCATACTACATACCACCTCCAGTAAATTGGGATATAGAAAGGTACTGCTTTTCGTGTGCATTTGATAACTAATGAAAAAATTAATGATATGTTGAATTATCCTTGTTATGGCTAAGTACTATGCCAGTGGTTGTGAGGGAAAGATAGGTAAGTCAAACAAGTCCCTGTCTTAAAATTTTCCTTGATTCTCAGTTTGCACCCACAGAGGAATTGAACTGAGGGTGTAAATGTAGTTAGACTTTTAATAGAAGACTCTCACCTTTTCTCAAAGACTAATTGACATGGGAATACTAAATATGGGACTTAGAATAATATAAAATCATTCTGTGACTCTTGGTTTCCAAGAACATTATAGTTTATATCTTTGATGTGCTTTCTTTATTAAACTTTATATCGCATGATATTATAAGTATTTTCAGAAGCAAAGTGTCTACTTAGTGATGCGATTTCTTGGGTTTCTGGTAGGGGGATTAGACTCAGTGACATATAATTTTCTAATCTGTTGGCGGGTCACAGTGGCTCACACCTGTAATTCCAGCACTTTGGGAGGCCAAGGCAGGTGGATCACTTGAGGTCAGGAGTTTGAGACCAGCCTGGTCAACATGATCAAAGCCTGTCTTTACTAAAAATACAAAAATTAGCCAGGTGGTGTATGCCTGTAGTCCCAGTTACTCAGAACACTGAGGTAGGAGGATCACTTGAGCCTGGGAGTCAGAGGTTGCAGCGAGCCAAGATTGCACCACTGCACTCCAGCCTGGGTGACAGAATGAGACCCTGTCTGAAAAAAAAAAAAAAAAAAAGAATTCTAATCTGTGAAATAAACATGGCCCTTCATGTCAGGCCTACTCTGTTATGAGGAACATGCATATCTAAGCTCAAAGTTCATAACTGTGATATGAACTTCTCTCCCATATCATCATACCAAGCTTGCTAAAATTGATCATCTGTGATTTTTGTTGACCATATGTAGTAATAAATGTATTAGAGTCTGTTGGGATTATAGAAAATAAGAAATACCAACTAAATAGATTCACCCACAGTATTATAGTCAGGACATATCTCTTCACAAAAGAGGCTTATTGTATAAATGAAAACACAAATATAACTCCATTTAGACTTAATTGAAAAGCTACAATTTTAAAAGCTGGCAATTAATGAATGGAAACTAGTGTCTGTCTATCTATCTATCTAGTCTACCTGTCTGTATAACCCCCCACCCCATCTATCTATCTATCATTCGTGTATCATTGCAATATTTACTTCATTGTTCTTTCTCTAGTGGCTTTCTTAGCTTACTCATTTCTGCAGGGCTTCTGATGGTTCTCTTAGCCAATAGGACTGCATGTTCCTTCAGCACCTCTTAGCTTAAATGACTTAACTCCCAGTTTTTGAATGAGTGGTCTAATTGTTCAAGCTTACATTTCCCAGCGAGTTCTGTGGCTCTGAGTAAGTAGTAGGCAGGGCATAGAGTAATATGGTATATGAATGTAGTTTTCCTTAAAAAGGGATATGGATGAATAGGTAGTTAAATGTACACCTTATAAACAGGCACCTAAATCACAATATGCCTAAAGCTAGAATCATCTTTCTCTTCTCCACACCCTTCTTCAGCTCACATGCACACCATACTTGTCCTCTTTGTTTCCCTTCTATTGATGAATGGCATCATCATTTATCTAAGAGGATAGCAGACACTACTGATTTCTCTTCCCTATCTCCCCTGCACATTCAATCAGTTCTTAAATGGTTATGATTACTTGATTTTATGACTTAAGTGCCGTTCACTTGCTGGAACTTTATTTTCAATATTTTAACTTCTGAAAATAAGTCCAAATTTAATAGAGTATCCACGTTTTATAGATACGGAAACAGAGACTTAGCATGCTTAAGTAACGTACTCAAAGTGACCTAGACAGTAAAAGATAGAACTGGGTTTTTGTTCTAGGCACTCTGCTTCCAGAAATATCACTACCATAGTTTCTGCCTAGCCTAACAGGAAATTGGAGTATTTGTAACCAGGAGATTCAGGACATCTGGACTTGCTGTAGTTAGTTTACTTCTAATGCTAACTCTTTAATGGGCAAGTTACTGATTAATTTTACCTTACTTAACTTCAAGGGAGACAGCTGGACAATGATAAATGAACACCTACTCCACTCTATGTCTGTGTTATTTCTTGCCTCCATTCCCTTTTCCAGACAGGGTTTCTTACCATCCCTGATACCCAGAATGTCTGGCTCTCTTCACTGTTTGGTCTCGATATTGTAAGGGCTGTTGAAAGGAGAATTTAAATACATCTAACCTTTTTAAAAAGTAAACTTATGAGTACTGCTAGCTAGAAATAAAACAGAGAAAGAGGCACAATTGATTAATCTTTCCCATATTTAAAAATATTTTATAAGTAGGGGCAGGTCATTGTATTTTTTTTCTTTTAAAATTTTAGTTTCATACTGTCAACTCAACTTTTCCCTATCCATCTTGGGTCTTATTTCAAATTGGATTAATCATTGCAATCTCTTTCTCAATATCTAGACTAGAAAAGTCTTTTTTTTCTCTATAACTGTTTGTCCATGATAATTGTGTGGCCCAAGCCCTCATGCATATGTTTGTATATAGAATGTGTGGGTGGGGAAGAGTGGAAAATGTTAACTAGAGTAGAGCTTCTGTTAGCTAAACTTGAGCAATAAGTGTATAATTCTCGCATATTTGTTCTTATGACATTGATGGCCCAAGATACAATTTATTTGATGTTGATTCTTGGCCAGATTCATATAGAAATCTATTAACTGTTTTATAATGTCCCACTTTTCTGATTCATTTTGCAGCAATATATTTACACACACAGATGGAACTGCACATACAAATTATTCTCCATTCAACATTACAGAACCTTGATTTATGAACTCTGTTATTTATTTTCTAGAGGAAATGTGTTAATAATTGTCTTATTGGCTACTATTTTGTACCGTGCTCTTAACCTTTCCTCCTCTTAACTAATTCAAAGCTCAGCCTTCTCTTAGCACTTTTTAATAGGGCAAATAACACATTCTGCTGTGTGAATATAGTAAGTTCAATATTGTCATTGTTAAAGTTCTAGAGCACCTCTCATATTATGGGCACATAGAGGCCAATAAATATTACTTGAATTAAATGGAAATACTATTAAACTGCATCTTAGGTTACCTTTTCTGTTTCATATTTTTAAAAGCATTTTTCTTTGTTCTATAAGTTTCAGAATTAAACTCTTGGATACATTAATTAGGAGTTCCAAAGGACATATGATAAACTTCAGCAAATCGTATTGATTTAAAGCATTGTGTATTTTTATTTATTTTACAAAAATAAGAACTTTGACCAAATTTTTATATCAACTACAATGTGACATTCCAAACAACTTGTATGTTAAACTCTCAACTCTGCAGTCAAAACATGATATATTTAAACTCTATTAATGTACTATTTAATTCCTTAAATAATAAATTTGTTTCTGATGGTGCTGCTTTTCTATTGGCTGAATATAAGAAATAACATAGGTTAAAATAACATTTTAAAATTCACTCTTAAAGGACAGCAATTTATGAGAGACTGGGCTCTCATATACAGGGCTGCCTAGTGCAAGGCCATGTGGGAACAGTTAAACATATTCATAATATGAAGGCAGAGGAAACAACAGAAATGTTTTAAGTAAAAATGTGATAGAATGATATTTGCATTCTGAAAGAATCTGCCTTTCAATACACACAAATACACACACACAAATACACTCACACACACATTTTTTCCACTTTCTCATTTTGATTTAGATTTTCTCATATTACTGCACATAAGCATGTATCAAAATATCACTTGTCCCCGAAATATGGGCAATCATGTATTAATTTAAAAAGTAAGATTCTCGTTTCTAGCTCAAATTATCCTCAAAATATATTTTAAGAAACTTAAAGCAACTCCTTTCATCATATATTCTCCTATTTAAAAACTTTCAGCAGCTACCTACTACATGAGGATTAAGTACAAATCCTTTAACTTTCAAGAAGCCCAACCAATCTATCACACTCCATCTTTCTAACCAACTAAGTTTGTTCTTTTGCATACTGAGTCTCAAATACATGTTGGATGACACACTCTATTTTTCTTTAATCCATGATAAAATTCCCAACAAGTGGGGAATTCTTTCTCCCTCACTTCCTGTCATAATTCTGTCTATTCTTCAAGTTTCAAATCCTACATTATTAGCTGGAGCTAAAGCTTCTGCTACTAAATCCCAATACTTATGTTAGTGCCACTAATGTAGATATCTAATTATACAATAAAAAATGTTGAGTTTAAGACAATTGATAACGATATGTGACTAGACATTTTTAATGCCAAGGATTATATCACATATATTATATTGTACCCTGCCTCTGGTCATAGTCAGAAGAGTACTTTGCACAGATACTATTTCAAAATATGTTTTAATAGGATTATATATATATATATGTGTGTGTATATGTGTGTGTATATATATATATATGTATATGTATATATACAGTATGTGTAGATATATATAGAGTATATGTAGATAAGAAAACACTAGTATGTATTTCCCTAATTCTAAATTTGATAATTACATTTTTTGGGGGAACAGAGTTTTGCTCTTGTTGCCCAGGCTGGAGTACATTGGCATGATTTCAACTCACTGCAACCTCTTCTAGCGATTCTCCTGCCTCAGCCTCCCAAGTAGCTGGGATTACAGGCACCTGCCGCCATGCCAGGCTAACTTTTGTATTTTTAGTAAAGATGGGGTTTCACCATGTTGGTCAGGCTGGTCTCGAACTCCTGACCTCAGGTGATCCACCCACCTCGGCTAATTTTTCAAATTTAGGTGCTATTGTTTGACTTTCTTTTCAAGATAAGTATATACCCTCTTATAGATATTTAAACACAACATCTTTTTTCATCATCCCCACAAAATTAGATTGCAATTTTTGTTAGATCTCCATTCAGTATTTACCAATGTATTGTAACTAACTACCAATGTGTGTGTATGTGTATGTGTGCGTGTGTATATATATATGTATATATATGTATATATACACACGCACACACACATACACACATATATATAATATATATATAAACACACACATACACATACACACACACATATATATATATAATTACTTCAGAAGGTAAATGTTTGATTGAAAATAATTCTACTTCAGAATTTTAAAAGAAATTTTCATTGTATTTAAGCTCTCAAACCTTTGTTAAGTTCAATGCCATGTTGGGTGCAGCAGTCCATGCCTGTAGTCTCAGCTACTTGTAAGGCAGTTGTATCACTTGAGACTAGGAGTTTGAGACAGAGGGAGACTCTTTGTCAAAAAACAAAACAAAAAAGACAACAGCCTGCACAACATAGTAAGACCCTCATCTCTAATAATAATTAAAAAGTTCAATGCCATTCAGTCTTTTACAAGCAACAGTTTTTGCACCTTGCATCTAGTTTCTCTTCCCCTATGGGTTTTTAGTTTGATGTTAGCATACCTTAGGGTAAGTATTTTTTATTGAATGTGCTGGGCACTTAGTAGGGCCTGTATGTGTGGAAATACACCTACTTTCATTGGTGAATTGATTATCTTTTCTTCCTGTTAGGGGCTGAATTCCCCACCACCACCAAATTCACATGCTGAATTCTTAATCCCGGCCTGGCGCCGTGGCTCAAGCCTGTAATCACAGCACTTTGGGAGGCCGAGACAGGCGGATCACGAAATCAGGAGATCGAGACCATCCTGGCTAACACGGTGAAACCGCGTCTCTACTAAAAAAATACAAAAAACTAGCCGGGCATGGTGGCGGGCGCCTCTAGTCCCAGCTACTCGGGAGGCAGGAGAACGGCGTGAACGCAGGAGGCGGAGCTTGCAGTGAGCTGAGATCCGGCCACTGCACTCCAGCCTGGGCCACCGAGCGAGACTCCGTCTCAAAAAAAAAAAAAAAAAAAAAAAAAAAAAAAAAAAAATTCTTCATCCCCAGTACATCAGAATGTGATTGCATTTGGAGAGAATCTTTAAAGAAAAACTAAGTTAAAATGAGGTCATTAGGGTATGCCCTAATCCAATGTAACTGGAGTATTTATAAGAAGAGGCGATCAGGACACCAACACACACAGAAACAATGGTTAGGTGGAGGGGGCAGGGTGTAAAGACATAGGGATTTGATGAAAACGTTCATAAGATATTAAATTTACAGAAGATTGGATATGAATTTTCCGGATAAATTAAAATAAATAAGTAGTCACCAGTCTTGGTGACAACAGGCCCATGAAAGACAGATAACAAAAAATTAACTGAGAACATATGTGATGCATCACCACAGCTCCAGGTTACTTGCACTGCTTGCTTTTAAATACCATGGCATCAGATATGCCCATTTTGGCAAAATGTTGGAACCAAGCCAACAGTTAACAGCATTGATTGATTTTTCCTAAGTAGCTTATCCACTGTCTGAATACCACTGAGTTTCAAAATACCTTGCATATCAAACTCCTGAAATGATCGGGTTTTTCTATGGCCATCTTTGCTAGCCTTTAACAGGCATGTGCTGTTTTAGCTTTCTCAAGTCTTACTATATTCCAAAAATATGTAGAATTCTGTTTTCTCCATTTCTGTTATCCTTCTCTTGGAGATTTATATGATGCAATTTCTTCATCCTCATCTAGTGACATTTCTTGAAGTTGCAGAGAAATTTATATTTGCTCAATGCTCTGTGTAAAGTAAAATAATCACAAATCTTTGGGGAAGGTGCATCACCTCTTCCAATCATATGCTGAATGAGAGTAGCTTATTAAATTTACTTGTAAGCCAAATTCAACATTTATATACTTAATTTCTACCATGTTTTAAACTAAAATCAGTATTAATCAAATTGGGCCAGGCACAGTGGCTCGTGGCTATAATCTCAGTACTTTGGAAGGCAGACGTGGGCGGATTGCTTGAGGCCAGGAGTTGGAGACCAACATCAGCAACATGGCAAAACTCTGGCTCTACAAAAATACAAAATTTAGCCACTGGTAGACATCTCTAGAGGTTTATTTGGGTTGACACAGGAAAATAGCTGATATTTGTAAAGTAAAATCATTTTTTATTCATAAAAATCATTTATAAACATTATTTATATTATGGCAAGGAAAGTTGCTCTTAATATAATCTTAATAGTCAGAAGTATAAATGCTATAGTGTTTCTGTAAAACTTAGGAACAGATTCAAATATATATATAAATGATTGATATCGCATTGTAATGCATGACATGTTTCATAACATTAGTGACATGTCCAGTGCGTTATGCCTCACTAGCAATGCATAGGTCAAGGTGCTGTACAAAACCACAGTGAAGACAGTCCATCCACACAGCATTTCCATCAAACCTGCACAGGTGTCTGTGATGTGCTGCCTCACATCATGTGTCTCATTTTTACTGAGTAAAATTTCATTTTTGACATATTATGATGAAAAATAAGTAGGTTCATTCTGTTAAAAAAAGGAAACTTTATGTTTCTATATTTCACAGCCAATCTGTGCATTCTTGTTTCATAATAAAATAAAATTAGAACACTACACTATATGAAACAACAGAAAAGAGCATTGGCTTCAGAATCTTCAAATCTGGGATTAGGTTCTGACTGCACTCAAATGTGTTTTTCCACCTCTACCAGCCTCAGATGTTCATCTGTAATCAGATCTTCATCTGTAAAAGAAATTTGCTTGGTGGTGGTAGGGGAGTATCAAATCAGATAGTTTACGACATTTGAAATGCTTTAGGCTATAAACTACTATAACATTGCTCCTATTATTGAAATTGAACAGTATTTTATCAAACAACACTTTGATTTGTGATGAAAACTAGGGCAAATTAAAAGATTTCTGAGTATAGAAACACAAATTTATTGTGGAAACATTTGAGCAAAGGCTGGATCTGTGGCCATGGGACTGGGATTTACTGGAAAGAGGGACCAGAAAACTTTTTGGGAGGTGATGATAGTAATGTTCTGTAACTTGATGGAGATAGCGTTTGGGTTGCCTAAGTGTGATGCATAATACTGAGTGTCAGCTTGATTGGATGGAAGGATACAAAGTATTGATCCTGGGTGTGTCTGTGAGGGTGTTGTCAAAGGAGATTAACATTTGAATCAGTGGGCTGGGAAATGCAGACATGGCCTTAATCTGGGTGGGCACAATCTAGTCAGCTGCCAGCATGGCTAGAATATAAGCAGGCAGAAAAATGTGAAAAGAGAGACTGGCCTAGCCTCCTAGCCTAAATCTTTCTGCTGAGCTGGATGCTTCCTGCCCTTGAACATTGGAGTCCAAGTTCTTCAGTTTTGGAATTCAAACTGGCCCTCCTTGCTCCTCAGCCTGCAGATGACCTATTGTGGGACCTTGTGATTGTTTGAGTTAATACTTTATAAACTCTCCATATATATATATATATGTGATATATAAGAATATACGTATTTTTATATATGATATATATTTATATGTAAGAATATATATATTTTTATATAAGATATATATTTTATATAATATTTCTGTCTTTCATTGTATATAAATTTACCTCAAAAAGAGCAGGAACAAAAATAAATACTGTACTCTGGTTACTAAAATGCACGCTAAAATGTTTAAGGATTAAATGTACTGATGTCTGCAACGTACAAAAAAAAAAGATGGGGCCGGGAGTGGTGGCTCATGCTTATAATCTCAGCACTTTGGGAGGCCGAGGCAGGTGGATCACCTGAGGTCAGGAGTTCTAGACCAGCCTGGGCAGCATGGTGAAACCCCGTCTCTACTAAAAATACAAAAGTTAGCCAGGTGTGGTGCTGGGTGCCTGTAATCCCAGCTACTTGGGAAGCTAAGGCAGGAAAATTGCTTGAACCCAGGAGGTGGAGGTTGCAGTGAGCGGAGATCCCACCACTGCACTCTAGCCTGGCAACAGAGCAAGACTCTTTCTCAAAAAAAAAAAAAGGTGGACCGATTGATAGAGAATAGATAGACAACTAACTGATGAAGCAGGTGCATCTAGGTGGTGGATATATGAGTATTCATATTAAATTCTCTCAAATTTTCTGAGTGTTTGAAAATCATCATATTAAATGTTGGAAAAAAAATGACAAAAACTAAAAATAAAAACATAACCTTTCACAGAAGGTAGGCCTTTTCACCAAATCTTCCTTAAGGAGTAGTGTATTGACCAAGGTGTTTCCATTTGTAAGACAGATAAAGGGTAAACACTGCCACCATGTTTCTATCTATAATAAAGAGCCAAAAAGGAACCCAGAAAGAGGCTATAAGAAAAGAGCAGAAGTAAACATAATCTGAAAGCTAATGAAATCAGGTTATTTAAATCTCTGGCTAGACAAAATCACCTAATTAATAAAAGATAGGATATGATATGTCATTAAATAAGAGGTAGAAAAAGGTTATACAATAGACAGGCAAAATACCATACTTAAGAAATACAAAGTTTATTTCCTACTGGAAATGGAAAACTACTTAAAAAACCCAACATAGCAAAAATGACAGCATCAAATAGAGGATGTGACAAGAACAATAAAACAAACTTCAAAAATAAACTGCATGGAATTTTTCTAAACTTTCTAGAGATGAATAACTATTATGTTACAAATATTTCTCCAAAATATAAAAATCATGGTGTGCTGCTTGGTTCCCTTTATTGAGAAAAAAGCATCTGGTCTTAGCTCTCAGTCCTAACTAGAGCATAACTGAAAGAAAAACATTAGCACTGGCATATTATGAAGGTAGATACATAAAACTGAGATAAAATCTTAGAAAACAGTTTAAAACTTTTTATAACAAAGTGTAGAAAAATATCTTAAGGAGGAGCGAGACCAAGATGGCTGACTAGAAGCAGTGATGATGGAGGCTCCCACCGAAAAGAACCATAACAGCGTGTGAATCCTGCACTGGCAACGGAGGTATCCAGGCTCTGTCATCAAAATTGACTAGGCCGCTGGCATAACCCACAGAGAGGAAGGAAGAGCAGTGTGGTGCAGCGGCGCACCTGAGAGCCACACAGGACAGGGGAGTACCCACCCTCCAGCCAAGGGAGGTGGTGAGTGAGCATGCTACCCAGCCTGGGAAACTGCTTTTTCCACAGAACTGTGAAACCTGTGGATCAGAAGATCCCATCCGTGAGCTCATGCCACCGAGGCCTAGGGTCCCAACCACAGAGTCACACAGATTCTCAACAGCCAGTCAGCTACAATCTGCTTAAGCCTGTCGAATTCCTGGGGGGAGGGGCGGCCAGATGTCTAAGCCATTTGTGCTCCTTGTGGGAGGGGCAGCAGCCAACACTGGGACTGATAGCTGCCTCATACACTAAGCTCCCAGAGTGGGGGAAGGGCAGCAGCCATCTCTATAGCTCCAGGCCTTGCTTTTCCCCTAGTGGAGCCAGGGAGGGCTGGATGGCTTGGTCCCAACCAGTATGCCCCACAGCTCAACACACCGGCTGTGGCAGACTGCTGTCAGAGTGCCTCTTCGGGCCTTACCCTGACTCATCCTTCCACACTGGGTGGGGCCTCTCCGCAGGAACTCCAACAACTCCAGTCAGGGGCTCTGGGACAGAACTCTGATCTCCTGATCTCCTTGGACCTGAGCACCTAGGGTGAATAGAGGTGGCCACAGTCTCCACAGACTAGGAGACTTAGTCTTTCCTCTGCTAGTTCCAAGGAATCTGGGCAGCCCAGATGAATGGGTTCCCCCCCAGTGAAGCACACCCACCCCACCAAGGGACAGTCAAAGTGCTTCATTAAAGGGGTCCTGCTCCTCATGCTACCCAACTGGGTAAGACCTTCCAACAGGGGTTGTCAGACACTGTATACAGGAGCATTCCTACTGGCATCAGGTCAGTGCCCCTTGAGATCAGAGATCCCAGAGGAAGGAGCCAGCACCTTACTGTGCTGTTCTCCAGCCTCCTCGAGTGGCATCTCCAGGCACAAGAATGAACCAGGTGAATGGGTCCTGAAGTGAACCCCAGCCAACTGCAGTTGCCTTACAGAAGAGGGACCTGACCACTGAAAGAAAAACAAACAGAAAGCAACAACAGCATCAACAAAAAAAAGTCCCCATAAAAACCTCATCCAAGGGTCAACAGCCTCAAAGATTGAAATTAGACAAACTCATGAAAATGAGAAAGAATCTATGAGAACACACTGAAAACCCAAAAGGTCAGAGTGGATCTTCTCTTCCAAATGACTGCAATGCCTCTCCAGCAAGGGTGCAGAACTCAACAGTGGATGAAATGGAGAAATTGGTAGAAGTAGGCTTCAGAAGGTGGGTAATAATAAACTCCACTGAGCTAAAGGAGCATGTTCTAACCCAATGCAAAGAAGCTAAGAGCCTTGATAAAAGGTTAAAAAAGCTGCTAACTAGAATAACCAATTTAAGGAAGAACATAAATGACCTGATGGAGCTGAGAAACACAGCACGAGAACTTCATGAAGCATACACAAGTATCAGCAGCCGAATCGACCAAGCAGAAAAAAGGATACCAGAGTTTAAAGACTGTCTTGCTGAAATAAGGCATGCAGACAAGATTAGAGAAAAAAGAATGAAAACAAATGAACAAAACCTCAGAGAAATATGGAGCTATGTTAAAAAACCAAGCCTATGATCGACTGGAGTACCTGAAAGAGATAGGGAACCAAGTTAGAAAACACACTTCAGGATATTATCCAAGAGAACTTCCCCAACCTAGCAAGACAGGGCAACATGCAAATTCAGGAAATACAGAGAACACCACTAAGATACTCCATGAGAAGATCAACCCCACGACACATAATCATCAGATTCTCCAAAGTTGAAATATAGGAAAAAATGCTAAGGGCAGCCAGAGAGAAAGACCAGGTCACCTACAAAGGGAAGCACATCAGACTGACAGTGGACTTCTCAGCAGAAACTCTCCAAACCAGAAGAGAGTGAGGGCCAATATTCAACATTGTTAAAGGAAATAATTTTCAACCCAGAATTTCATATCCAGCCAAACTAAGCTTCATAAGAGAAGGAGAAATAAAATCCTTTACAGACAAGCAAATGCTGAGAGATTTCATCAGAGCTGCCTTAAAAGAGCTGCTGAAGGAAGCCCTAAATTTGGAAAAGAAAATCCAGTACCAGCTACTGCAAAAACACCATAATATAAAGACCATTGTCACTATGAAGAAACTGCATCAACTAGTGTGCAAAATAACCAGATAGCATCTTGATGACAGGGTCAAATTCACACATAAAATATTAACCTTAAATGTAAATGTGCTAAATACCAAATTAAAAGACACAGACTGGCAAATTGGATAGTCAAGACCCATTGATGTGCTCAGGATGTGTTCAGGAGCCCCACCTCACATGCAAAGACACACATAGGCTTAAAATAAGGGATGAAGGAAAATTTGCCAAGCAAATGGAAAGCAAAATAAATAAATAAATAAAATAAATAAAATAAAAAATCAGTGGTTGCAATCCTAGTCTCTGACAAAACAGACTTTAAATCATCCAAGTTCAAAAGAGACAAAGAAGGGCATTACATAATGATAAAGGGATCAATTCAACAAGTAGAGGTAACTATCCTAAATATATATGCACCCAATATGGGAGTGCCCAGATTCATAAAACATACTTAGAGACTTACAAAAGAGACTTATCCTCCCACACAATAATAGCGGGAGACTTTAACTGCCCACTGCCAATATTAGATCACTGAGACAGAAAATTAACAAGGATATTCAGGACTTGAACTAAGCTCTGGATCGAGTGGACCTAATAGACATCTACAGAATTTTCCACCACAAATCAAGATAATATACATTCTTAGTGGACATGGCACTGATTCTAAAATCAACCACATACTTGGAAGTAAAACACTCCTCAGCAAATGCAAAAGAACAGAAATCATAACAGTCTCTCAGACCATAGTGCAATCAAATTAGAACTCAGGATTAAGAAATTCACTCAAAACCACACCACTACATGGAAATGGAACAAGCTGCTTCTGAATGAATAATGGGTAAATAATGCAATTTAGGCAGAAATTAAGAAGTTCTTTGAAAACAATGAGAACAAAGACACAAAGTATCAGAATCACTGGGACAGCTAAAGCAGTGTTAAGAGGGAAATTTATAGCACTAAATATCCAGATCAGAAAGCTATAAAATCTCAAGTCAACATCCTAACATCACAATTAAAAGAGCTAGAGAAGCAAGACAAACAAATCCAAAACCTAGCAGAAGACAATTAACGAAGATCAGAGCAGAACTGAAAGAGATACAGACACACACACACACACACGGAGTTCAAAAAATCAATGAATCCAGGAGCTGTTTTTATTGAAAACAAAAAACAAAATATATAGACCACTAACTAGACTAATAAAGAAGAAAAGAGAGAAGAATCCTAGACTAATAAAGAAGAAAAGAGAGAAGAATCAAATAGACACAATAAAAAATAATAAAGTGGATATCACCACTGACCCTACAGAAATACAAACTACCATCAGAGAATACTATAAACACTTCTATGCAAATAAACTAGAAAATTTATAAAATGGATAGATTCCTGGACACATACACCTGCCCAAGACTAAACCAGGAAGAAGCTGAATCCATGAATAGACCAATAATACGTTCTGAAATTGAGGCAGTAATTAGTAGCTTATCAACCAAAAAAAGTCCAGGACCAGATGGATTCACAGCTGCGTTCTACTAGAGGTAAAAAGAAAAGCTGGTACAATTCGCTCTGAAACTATTCCAAACAATTGAAAAGGACTCCTCCCTAACTCATTTTATGAGGCCAGCATCATCCCGATACCAAAACCTGGCAGAGACACACACACACAAAAATAAAACGTCAGTCCAATATACCTGATGAACATTGATATGAAAATCCTCAATAAAATACTGGCAAACTGAATCCAGCAGCACATCAAAAAGCTTATCCAGCATGATCAATTTGGCTTCATCCTGGGATGCAAGGCTGGTGCAACATACACAAATCAATAAACATTATCTGTCACTTAGAACCAATGACAAAAACCACATGATTATCTCAACAGATGCAGAAAAGGCCTTCGATAACATTCAACATCCCTTCATGTTAAAAACTCTCAATGAACTAGGTACTGATGGAATGTATCTCAAAATGATAAGAGCTATTTATGACAAACCTACAGCCAATAACATACTAAATGGGCAAAAGCCGGAAGCATTCCTTTTGAAAACCGGATCAAGACAAGGAAGCCCTCTCTCACCACTCCTCATAGACATGATATTGGAAGTTCTGGCTAAGGCAATCAGGCCAGAGAAAGAAATAAAGAGTATTCAAATAGGAAGAGAGGAAGTCAAATTGTCTCTGTTTGCCGACATGATTCTATAGTTAGAAAACCTCATTGATTCAGCCCAAAAACTACTTAAGTTTATAAGCGGTTTAGGCAAAGTCTCAGGATACAGAATGAATGTGCATAAATCACAAGCATTCCTATACACCAACAATAGACAAGCAGAGAGTCAAACTGTAAATGAACTCCCTATCACAATTGCTACAAAGAGAATAAAATACCTAGGAATACAGCTAACAAGGGATGTGAAAGACCTCTTCAATGAGAACTACAAACCACTGCTCAAGGAAATAAGAGAGGACACAAATAAATAGAAAAACATTCTATCTTCATGGTTAGAAAGAATCAATATCATAAAAATGGCCATATTGCCCAAAGTAATTTATAGATTCAATGCTATTCCCATCAAGCTACCCTTAATATTCTTTACAGAATTAGAAAAAAACTCCTTTAAAATTTAAATGAAAAAAAAAAAAAAAAAAAAAACCCATATAGCCCAGACAATCCTAAGCAAAATGAACAAAGCTGGAGGCATCATGCTACCTGACTTCAAACTATACTACAAGGCTACAATAACCAAAACAACATGGTACTGCTACCCAAACAGACATATCGATCAATGGAACACAACAGAGACCTCAGAAATAACACCACACATCTACAACCATCTGATCTTTGACAAACCTGACGAGAACAAGTAATGGGGAAAGGATTCCCTATTTAATAAATGGTGCTGGGAAACCTGGCTAGCCATATGCAGAAAACTGAAACTGGACCCCTTCCTTAGACCTTATACAAAAATTAACTCAAGATGGATTAAAGACTTAAATGTAAAACCCAAAACCATGAAAACCCTAGAAGAAAACCTAGGCAGTACCATTCAGGACATAGGCATGGGCAAAGACTTCATGACGAAAAGCAATGGCAACAAAAGCCAAAATTGACAAATGGGATCTAATTAAATAACTTATGCACAGCAAAATAAACTATCATCAGAGTGAATGACAACCTAAAGAATAGGAGAAAATTTTTGCAATCTACCCACCTGATAAAGGTCTAATATTCAGAATCTACAAAGAACTTAAACAAATTTACAAGAAAAAAAGCCAAACAACCCCATCAAAAAGTGGGCAAAGGATATGAATAGACACTTCTCAAAAGAAGACATTTATGAAGTCAACAAACATATGAAAAAAGCTCAATATCACTGATCATTAGAGAAGTGCAAATCAGAACCACAATCAGATATTATCTCATGCCAGTCAGAATGGTGATTATTAAAAAGGTCAAGAAACAATAGATACTGGCAATGCTGTGGAGAAATAGGGAAGCTTTTATACTGTTGGTGGGCATGTAAATTAGTTCCACCATTGTGAAAGACAGTGGGGTGATTCCTCAAGGATCTAGAACCAGAAATGCCATTTGACCTAGCAATCCATTACTGATATATACCTGAGAGATTATAAATCATTCTACTCTACTATAAAGACACATACACATGAATGTTTATTGTGGCACTATTTACAATAACAAAGACATGGAAACAACCCAAATGCCCATCAATGATAGACTGGATAAAGAAAATGTGGTAATATACACCATGGAATACTATGCAGCCATAAAAAGGAATGAGTTCATGTCCTTTGCAGGGACAAGGATGAAGCTGGAAGCCATCATCCTCAGCATACTAACACAGGAACAGAAAACCAAACACCACATGTTCTCACTCACAAGTGGGAGTCGAACAATGAGAATACATGGACACAGGGAAGGTAACAGCACACACTTGGGCCAGTAAGGGGCATGGATGAGAAGCGGGGGAGAACATTGGGACAAAGAGCTAATGCACGTGGGGCTTAAAACCTAGATGATGGCTTGATAGGTGCAGCAAACCGCTCTGGCACATGTATACCTATGTAACAAACCCACATGTTCTGCACTTGTATCCCAGAACTTAAAGTAAAAGAAAAAAGAAAAAAAGAAATATAACATAAGTAGAATTTTCATGTAATCTGACAAGATTTTTACTTGTAAAGTGAGATAAGAAAACATATATGATTATATTAACATATTATTTGAAAAAACTAAAAAGTGAAATTAGGTTCTACCTGTGAATATGCAAAGAATACTCTGAATGATGTGCTTATCTACCTCTAGAAACCAGAAGTTTTTGGAGGAAACTATTCAAGAAATCTCAGTCACACTTAAGAGATCCTGCTAACCCGCAGGGCATGCTGAGCAAGTAAGTCCTTATTGTGCACGATGTTTAAGGGTGGGCTCTCATGGTTTGACCTCTGAATCTCCAAATAATCTGGTTTGGAAAAGTAAGCCTAGATATTAGATTTCTCTTTGGAAATTTCAAACTGGGTAACTGAGAAAATGAGGCATCATCAAGAGCAGAAGTCAAAGCATGTATCAAGATTTCTATAAGGTAAAAGTTGTTGCTGTGTCATTTATTCCATTTTAAATCAGAAATCCAGAGCAAGGTAGGGGAATCACCCTCTAAGAGAGAGGCCCTTGGGTCACTGATAGCTGTTACCTTCACTTTTCCATGATCTCTGACTCTATGCAGTTTCTGCCTTTGGTTTTCTATCAGCTGCTTTGCTGTATTTTAGAAATTACTCTCCCATATTCCCTCAAATCCCCACTAAACTGCTTTATTATTTAAATGACTAAACGTGTTTCTTTTACTTAAAAACAAGAGTCCCAACTAAACAGAAAAGACAAAGCTGATTAATCGTTATTCACTTGAAGTGCCTAACACATAATAGCAGATTAAATATTGACTACAAAAATAAATAAATCATAAAATGGAACTTTTCTAATTGATTAAAATTCTAATGAGAAAATAATTCGCCATTTCAGATATGCCTTTTAAAGCAATAAAAATACAGAGAATGATTAACTTTGATTTATATCTTACTCAGTAATAAATTATAGCTAAGTTAAAAAGACAAACATTTTAAAAGTATTTGTTAGGTCTGCTTTTATAAAACAACTCTAAAAGTTTTGGTCTCTGCATTTAAATATAAGTTGCTATTATATGACATAGTTATGTCAGTTTTAATACATAAAAATTAAATACTTGGTTACATAAATTCTCTGAGGACAGATATAAATTTTATTAAATGGAATCACGATAAAGCAATGACTTTCTCCATTCTTCCTTTGAGGGAGGGAGTACATTTCCATGCAAAATACTGTCATCTTTATAAAAATTCCACATGTTGGATTTTAAAATGCAAAGTTAATCTCCTAAATATATTTTCAAAGCTTGTTTTCATTAGAGATTCAATATACCGTATGCAAAAAACAAGATATATATTCTCTTTAATGTAATCAACATAATTGTTTGGGAAGTCTTTAATAGAGTTTGATTCAAATATAGTCACTTCCTATCTATTTATTCATAAATGAATTCAGCAATTATTTAGTTTCTAATACAAAACATTGTAATAGGTACTACAGGGAAATATGAAATAAAAATAACTTTTAAAATAATTTTTAAAAAGAGGACAAAAATTGAGTGTTGCAACAATGAAATAAAGTTCTTATTGAAAAAGTAAAAAGAGAATGTTTTCGAGTTGAGCCTTAGAGAATGAAAAGAATTATATTCAGCCAAGTGGTGTTAACTGATGTGGTTTGGGCATAGTTGGTTCGGTTAAGTTTTATCACTTGCTTCTAGAAATTGAATTATATGTTGATCAATGGCAAACTTTGGAGGCAAACAAAATTGGATCTTAAATGCTCAATAATTGATACAACTGGGGAGAAAACAAGCAAACAAAATAAACATAACTGACCTCAGCCTAGTATTGGATGGAAGTCAACCTGGAAAACAACAGCAAATTCCAAACTATATTTCTGTCAAATCTCATAGTTTTATTTATACCCAATAAGTTGCTGTTACTCTAATATAGTAGCCAGTGTACATTTAACAGCCTATTAACTTGAAGGAAACATAGTGAGAGAATCGTGTATCAGGGGAAAGGAATGATATGGACAGATGCAGAGCTGAGTCTGTGGAGGATGAAACCTATTATGCCTCCAGCAGACTTCACTCCAACCTTGGGGAGGCCTGATGGGATATTCTGGGTTGTCTTGGAACTTGACATAAAATTGATATTTTTCTGAAGTGCCTGGAAATGTAAGAATCTAAAACATTTTCAATCCTGACTTTTTTATTACCAAACTCTCATCTTGCATTTCCTTTTCACAATTACCTTTCAACCAATGTGAAATACATCAAGAAGAAACTCTTATTTGATTATTTCAAGTTTTTAGTGTTCTGTAACACTTGCTGTTATCCTTTATAAAAGACATATGAGACGTTAGGCTCAAAGTTTTGTTAGGCAAGAGTATTCAGATAGTATGTATTAGTATTTTGTTTCTATTACATTCATGACAGGAGACACTGCTTTCCTACTTATGATATAATATAAAGTTGACTTCTTAAGAACAAGTGTATTTAATTTCATAATAATAGAAAACATTAAGAAAATTAATAGTATGAATGACACATAGATATGGCAAAATCACAAAGCTAGTACACTAATTAGTAAAGTGTTGAGACACTGCTCTGAAGTGAGGGAGAATATCAGGGGTGCTGTAGGTTTCACAGAATTCGGTCAGCCAGAAGTCACGGCACAATTATGATAGTCCCCTTCTCTCCATATACCTTCAGCTCAGTTTATCTCTAAGTCAGTGTTAGGCAATTGTGAACATGATAGATAGCTTTAGGAAGGCAAAACCAGCTGTTGCTTTTAATCTTGTGTACCATGAAAGCAGAGGGAGAAATGTTTGCTTTCTCTTTTATTTGTGTTATCATAATAAAACACAGGGCCTGTTCTTTTGTTTATTTTTGACCTTTTCAGCAAAGTTGTGAAAGCTGGTGATTTTTCCATTATTTGCGAGAGAGAAAGGGGCAAGATCTAACTTAGATGGGCAGTTCTGGTGTTTATCTGGGTTTTTGTTTTTATTTTTGGTGTGTTTGTTCAGAAATGAATATATGGTGCCATAAAGAGTCTAAAATTTTTAAAGACTGATTCATAAAGAAATATAATTTTTTTAAAAAATTAAACTTATAATTTTAGTATTAAAGCATATCCCCTCTGTTATATGTCTAGAAAGAACACATATATGGTAAAAAAAGAAAGGATTATAGGATACAATTATAGGACATATTAATTATAGGATAATGATGTATTTTATGACAAATACTCAGTTATGAATTTTAAATTAGTTTCTTTAATGAAAAAGTATAATCATTAGATATTTTGGTAACAGATTCATGATTGTCTTTATTATACTCAACATATCAGATCAAATTAAATAAAACTCAAATAATTAGATCGCAAAAGTAGCATCAATATAGTAATTAAGTGTTGGTAACTGACTGTGCCTGGTGACTAAAGTCTGTTATCCAGCCACTTTGGGAGGCAGAGTTGGGAGGATCCCTTGAGCCCAGGAGTTCAAGACCAGCCTGGGGAACACGGCAAAACCCTGGTCTCTACAGAAAAAAGAAATGTTAGCCTGGCATGGTGGCACACACCTGTAGCCACTCCAGAGGCAGATACGGGAGAATCACCTGAGTCTGGGGAGGATAAGGCTGAGCCATAAATGCACTGCTGCACTCTAGCCAGGGTGACAGAGTGTTTTTGTTTGTCTCAAAACAAAAACAAAAACAAAACCCAAAAAACAAAAAATAAAATGAAACAAAAACCCCCAAAACAAACAAAAAATAAATATTGGTAACTAATTATATTGGCTCCTAAAAATAAGAAATTTTGTATTTGACAATTTTTGAATTCTGCTTTTGTTTTTAGTGATCTTTACAAATTTGTGGGCTTTGAATTATTTGTTAGTGGAGACAGTGTTTGAACCCATGATTGTTATTGGTAGATGATCTTAGTAATTATTTGATTAAAATAAACACACAGTAGAAGCTCAACAGATATTAGTCTTTCTACTTGCCATCTATTTCCTTCTGTTTTGAGTTATTACAACTGATTAGTCCAAATACTCTGAACCATCTTTACCTTTAGAGTATGTTCATTCTGCAACTGATCAGCAACCTTTCTTTTGATAAATTGCTCTTAATAATGTTCAGTCCATTCGTAACTTCATTTTTGCATAAGTTCAATTATTTTGAAACCACAAGGGAGTGACTTTTGTGCTTGTGGAGTGTATTTCCTTGAAATGCTTAACATTCTTTGCTTCTGTATCATTGATGTCATGAATCCTTTTAATGTTTTGGCTTTTCTTTTCTCTCAGAGTTTATGACATCTCTTCTGTTACATGCTGACAAAGAGCACTATAGATTAACATCATTTTGTTAGAAATTTTAGCAAGCGCTTCCTGGAGGTTTTCCTTCACAAACATTGTTACTGCTTGACTTTAGACATCACACCCATTATCGTCTAAATCGCTCTACTTCTTTCAAGATGCTTGTAGAAGTTGAGTATGCAAACCCAATAGAGGAAATTCAATTTTGTCTTTTTTTTTTTTCAGTGTGCTGCTTTCTGCTGATAGCTTCATTTAAAGCAAGTGAACATCATATTTTTAAATCAATATTAAATACTGAAAGGAATCTGAGAAACGTTTCTCAAATTTGGGCACTTGTGGACTATCAAGAGTACCTATGAGGACTACAAAGATTTTTCAATTTTAAAAATTCAAAACCTCGACTTTAGGTTTTGGTTTCATGGCTGTGCCCAGTTATAAAGTGGTCATCTAAATTATCCACAATTTGTGTATATTTATATTACCATAATTATAAAAAAAAGCACAGTCATCCCTTCATAGTCATGAGTTATACATCTGTGGATTCAACCAATCCTGGATCAAAAATACATTTTTTTAAATCGTATCTGCACTGAACATATGCAGACATTTTTTCTTGTCATATTCCTTAAACAACATGGTATAATAACTATTTACATAACATTTACAGTGGATGAGGTATTATAAGTAATCTAGAGATGATTTAAAGTACAGTTATGTGCTACATATTGATGTTTTGGTCAACAATGGACCACATATACAATGGTGGCCCCATAATATTCTAATGAAGCTGAAAAATTTCTGCTGCCTAGTGATATCACAGCCATTTTAACATTATAGTGCATGGCATCGCCTTTGCTATCTTTAAATATGTTTAGATACACAAATACAATTGTATTCCAATTACCTGTGGTATTCAGTACACTAATATGCTGTACAGGTTTGCGATAGGGCTATACCATATAGCCTAGGTGTATAGTCGTGTATCCAGGTTTGTGTAAGCACATTCTATGAAATTCACACAACAACAAAATTGCTTAACGACATTTCTCAGAATGTATCCCTATGGTTAAGTGATGCATGACTGTATAGAGGAGGATTTATAAATAATCTACAGAGGAGGATTTCCTTGGATTATATGCAAATACTATGCCATTTTATAACAGGAACTTGAGCACCAGTGGATTTTAGTATTTGTGAGAGGTCCTGGAATCAATTCCCTAGAGATACTGAGGGAAAACTGTACTTTAAAATCCTCCTGGACCACTTGTGGATACACAAGCGGATTTGTAGACCTCGGTTCAAAAAAATATTGATATACTACCATTTCATAGGTAAGAACACTAAATCCAAAGAGGCAAGGGAACCTTGTCCAGGATCACCAAAGAGTTATAGGGAGATGTCTCGGTAAGAAAATTGTGTGTGTGTGTGCGCGCACACACGCGCGGGCCTGTATGAGCATGTAACATAGTTTGTACTACCTGGTTTTACTTTGCTTTATATCTTGAAACAATGTAGTGAACTTTACTTAAAGGTTATGATCATACTGAATCCTGGAACACTACTAGAGAAAATGGTATTATAATTAAACAAAGTGTTAATGTTTATTCTTTGTCTTATTATGTGTAAGAATCTACTCATCCAATTAAACATGGAAAGCCAAAAGTGTATTGTACTGCCAAAAATGAAAAACAACGTATGCCTGAATTCATAGAAGAACTGTGTGTAATGTAGAAGATAAAATGAAACATATGGATACGTAATAAAAAACAAAATCAAGCATATTGATTATAGTTACCTAGCGATTGCCTATTTAAATGCTAAAAATTTAAGAATTTAATTTAAAACACATCAACAATATTTAGCTATTAGTTATAAATATGCCAGGAGATGGTTATCACAGGATACCTTTTATAATCTACAAATATTGAAATTTTAAGTTTAGGCAAATCAAGGAATGACAATGACATTGGCAATGAAGTTCAGATCTTCAAACTTGCAGTATCTCCATCGGAGCAATTTTCAGTTACACGAAGATACTGTAGTTAATGTGCCTATTCCTCTCTCCGATAATAGTAATGCAGTTTATTTTTACAAAGAAGCCATAAATGCTTTCCATTCTATACATGGAACATTAAATAAATGCGAAAAAAAAAAAAAAAAAAAAAAAGCCTCAGCCAGATTGTTTCAGATAACATTTCTTGACAATTGCTTTATAGTTCCAATTTCTATGAGGCTTATATAGTAATTTATTTTCTTTTTCTTTTATTTTGAAAGACGGAGTCTCCGTCTCTCAGCCCAGGCTGGAGCACAGTAGCACAATGATGGCAGTTCATTGCGGCTTGAAACTCCTTGGCTCAAAGGATCCTCCCCCTTCAGCCTGCTGAGAGGCTGGGACTATGCCACCATCCCTGGCTAATTGTTTTAGAGACAGACTCTCCCTATGTTGCCCAGGACGAGTAATTTCATTCTTAAAAAAAATTTAGGAATTAAAGGAAATATCTTTTTTCAATTTATTTAGAGGTCTAGGTTTTGAGATATTTATTTATAATTGTAAATGCTTTTATTTGATCGGCTAAAGCAAGTGTAGGCATTTTTCTAAACCACATTAAAGGAATTATTAAAACATGATTTTTATTGGATATCTATCTAGCTTTATCACGTTAGCTTATGCTGGGTAACAGCTTTCTGGAGCCCACAAGGGGGCAGACTAAGAACGTATGAAAGAAAACAATCCATACTCTGTAGTCACTAACTGGTGGTGGAGTTCCGTTCCAACTGAATACATTTGCCTTTATTTCCTTTTTCTGAATTTTGTCTTATTTTCTTCTGACTGTGAAAGCAATTTCAGTTTCTTTGCACAGTATTGGAAAATTCAGCACTAAAAAATCTAAACTCATTTGACTATACCCATCTTCTCATTTTCTTCTGAGAGAAAACTGTGCAGAAGTCATACACGATTATGCTAAAGGAGTAAATTGTAATAATTTCTAATCCATCATTTTCCATTAATTAATTTTTAAGTAATAGTTTATTTATTTATTTATTTATTTATTTTTGAGACAGAGTCTCGCTCTGTTGCCCAGGCTGGAGTGCAGTGGCGCAATCTCGACTCAGTGCAACCTCCACCTCCTGGGTTCAAGTGACTCTCCTGCTGCAGCCTCCCCAGTAGCCTGGACTATAGGCGCCTGCCACCGTGCCGGGCTAATTTTTTGTATTTTTAGTAGAGACGGGATTTCACCATGTTAGCCAGGATGGTCTCGATCTCCTGACCTCGTGATTCGACCACCTCGGCTTCCCAAAGTGCTGAGATTACAGGCATAGTTTGTTTATTTTCAAAAGAAAATGACAAAATAACTGTCATTTTTAAATACCAATTGTATAAATCAGTATTTTATTAATAAATGGTTCAGGTATTCTTGCATTTCCTTTAGTTTTATTGTGTCCTCATAGTTTGATTGCAACTTTTAAACATCTCTCTATATTTACCAGAAGATTATTTGATTAGTTAATAAAATATTTTCTAACAGGAGCTGTTTTTGTCAGAGAGATATTATTTTTATGTGTGCTCATATATTTCACACTGGTAATCATGTGTAACAATTTTGAGACTAAACTACTGAAAGTCATTCTTTAGCAAATAAAGTAAAATCACTTTTTAATTGAATAATCATTAAAATAATGTTCAAAATATCTTCAAGGAATATGTCCAACTTCAATTCACTGTAAATAAATGAGATTTAGCTAATATATTAATGCATGTTACCTCTAATTTAATTAAATTAAAAATAGAATTCATCTAACAGTCTATATACTTAAATATATTCAAGCAAAGTGTTTTACTTAAATTAGTATAAAGTATGAAGTTTCTTATTTCCTAACCAATCTTCAATTCCAAACTACTGATTGAGTTCTAGCTCATGTATATAACTTCTCCTATACTCCAGGGGGTCACAGTTTAATCTTATTGCCAATATCTTTGAGATTTTATGTATATGTGTATACCTATATACACACACACACACATACATATATGTATATGTGTACACACTTTATGTTCATATTTGGTATTTAATTTATAGAATAAATATTTTAAAGGTTATAAAGTTGAGATTAGATCTCTAAATAGATACTATGTATCTTTACCTAAGGATAAAGCATATACAGGAGAAAAATTTTCCTAGATTTGAAATGGTCGTAGCTGAAAGGCCAATTTACATGTAATCCTGTTAAATTGGTCTTCACCCTCAGAAAATTAAGAAGAACCGTTTGGAAAAAAACAAAAAATGCATTCTCTAATTCGAGTATTTTACAGGCATCGAATTTTCAAGCTGACACATAGTGAACATTGCGCTATTAGGATGAGCCACTTTTTAGGGAAGGGAGTTTAACCACCAGAGAGCATAATTCCGGGAACTCTTGAAGATCAGAAGAATATAACTTCCAGCTTTAGTAATTTATAGTTAAAAGGAACATGAAGTTTCTTTTTGGATGGCATGAACTAGTACTGGTATGCCTGGCTCATCCAGAAGCAGTTAGAACATGTCTCTCCAGGTCTTGGAAGTAGAAGGGACTGCAGGTTTGCTGAGTCATAACACCATATGGCATAATAGTAGGGCTCCTTGAAGAGCAAGTCACCTCGTGAAGACTTTGTGGGAGGTGGAGACCTCTGGAGAATCCGAAGCCTCAGCTTCAAAGGGAAGAATGACATTGTCTCATCAAGAGATAAATGAAGAGTATGTTTGTCTGATAAAGAGTTCAACTGGCTGGGCGAGGTGGCTCAAGCCTGTAATCCCAGCACTTTGGGAGGCCGAGACGGGCGGATCACGAGGTCAGGAGTTGGAGACCATCCTGGCTAACACGGTGAAACCCCGTCTCTACTAAAAAATACAAAAAACTAGCCGGGCGAGGTGGTGGGCGCCTGTAATCCCAGCTACTCGGGAGGCTGAGGCAGGAGAATGGCGTAAAAACCCGGGAGGCGGAGTTTGCAATGAGCTGAGATCCGGCCACTGCACTCCAGCCTGGGCGACACAGCGAGACTCTGTCTCAAAAAAAAAAAAAAAAAAAAAAAGAGTTCAACTGACTGACTTTACTTGTGAAAAAGAGGTCTCACTCAGATACAATATCCAAATGAAGTCAATGGATGTTCACTGAGAGAAAACAGCTCTAGAATGAAACAGCCTTCTTTTGCAGCTATGTAGTCTTTTTCAGCACTTTAAAAATACTGACAACAGTACCTCTTGTTTTAAAGAAACTGGCAAATGAGTGAGAAGCCTCCTCTCAGCCTCCTCTTGGTTTTTTATAAGAGACTTCAGTTTTAAAGAATCTTGGACTTTCCAAAAAAGGACGATTTTTAATTTTATAAAAATGCTCAAGCCTAGGGAGAGGGAGGAGCTACGAATTTTTGAAATGCCATTGGAAATAATTGCAGCCCTAATTAATCTCTTTTTGGTATCAAGAGAAAGAAATTGTGAATATTCATCCTAAGAGAACAATTTAAAGTACTGGTACCAAGATGAGACCCCATGTAACAATAATATAATATAAAATAAACTTGAAAAGCTCCGGGAAAGCTACGAAAAGTTTATTTTATTTTATTTTATTTTTTAATTTAATTTATTTTCAATCCTGCTCCCCGTGTAAATGAAAAATTTTAAAAGCTAGAAGGCTAGACATAAGTTACGTGAAACAATTAACAAGGTTTGGTGATTTTTTTGGCGTTTGGTAACAAACAGCAGCTGTGGTTTTTTTGAGCTAAAATGGTCACCAGCCACAATGGGTGTTTTTCCCACTGCTTCCTTTTGACGGGTTGCTAGGCAGATACTCCTCAGGTCCAGGTTAAAGAGCTCAGAGCACAGAGGAAATCAAAATCTAACTCCTGGATCCTGCTCATCATGCCTCCTCTGGCATCTGGTGAGTTTCTAAACGCCTGAGCACCTTTTTGGTTCACTGGGTATTTGTGCAGCTCAAATTCCCTCCTGATGCTCCCCAACACATACACTTGGGACCAAAGCAACATACCAATTTGCAGTGATTCATTGCAAAGTGTTAAATGCTTTTTCCACGATTGAGGTACATCAGAAGTGGTGTTGATTTGTTTCTATGGTAAAGAAACTAAGCATAACGAACTCTTGATTATCCACGTTGCACACTATTAACAACAGAGCTGTGGATCTTTGCGGCAGTCTCAGGAATCTTGAGACTTTCCTGAGGTTATCTAGTTAGTGGTTTTATACTTAATCTAGTATTTCTATGATTCAGATTCCCTTGTTTTCCTGCCACCCTTTCTAAGAAAGCAAAAAGTAGGCTCCAAAATCCTTAAGCAATTGATGGCAAAGCCTTTGAAGCTGGCCCATGGGGGTTGGCTTCCAGCTCTGCCACATGTTAGCCATGGGACCTTGGAAACCCATGTAAATTCAATTTCTTCCTTTTCCTTCTCTGCAAAACACCTATTAATATTGTTGTCAGCCAGGAGCGGTGGCTCACGCCTGTAATCCCAGCACTTTGGGAGGCCGAGGCGGGTGGATCACGAGGTCAAGAGATCGAGACCATCCTGGCTAACACGGTGAAACCCCGTCTCTACTAAAAATACAAAAAATTAGCCGGGCGAGGTGGCGGACGCCTGTAGTCCCAGCTTCTAGGGAGGCTGAGGCAGGAGAATGGCGTGAACCCGGGAGGCGGAGCTTGCAGTGAGCCGAGATCGCGCCACTGCCCTCCAGCCTGGGCGACACAGTGAGACTCCCTCTCAAAAAAAAAAAAAAAAAAATTAGACGGGTGTGGTGGTGGGCGCCTGTGATCCCAGCTGCTCCAGAAGCAGAGGGAGGAGAATCTCTTGAACCCGGAAGGCAGAGGTTACAGTGATCCGAGATCGTGCCACTGCGCTCCAGCCTGGGCAACAGAGTGGGACTCCATCTCAAAAAAATAAATAAATAAAATATATATACACACACAAACACACACACACACATATATATTTTATATATATAAAGATATAAATATATTAAATATATTTTATATATGTGTGTATATATGTGAAAAACTATATGGATATTTTTATATATACTACATATATTGTCTACCTAATGAAATTGTGAAAACTAAATGAGTGTGTACACACATATTTATATACTAATTTAGTTCTACGATATAGACATATATACATATATGTATGTGTACATCTGTATCTATCTATCTATCTATCTATCTATCTATCTATCTATCTATCTATGTATCTATCTCTCGGATTTTCTAAGACATATATTTCCTAAAGTCAAGTCTGATGAATATTATTGGTCGATGATAAATATTACTACTGGAAAATTGAATCACTTAAATGGTTTTGGAACTCTGTACATGAAAAGAAATGTTCCTCACTCTCTAAGTCAGTGTTTCTTGATCTTCCTGTACATTGAAATCTTGTGAAGAGCTTCAAAAAAATACCGATGCTTAGGCCATTCCATCAGAGATTGAGACATAATAGTAGCTCAAGGTGTGGCTTCAGCAAATGATGTTTTAAAACTCTCATGTGATAGTTATATGAGACCACTGCCCTATGTCATAAAGGAATGACTTGACTTCACCTTTATATTTGAAGCTCAGGGAAGGAAAAAGGAAGATCCAGAAAGTAACTGCATGAGCCACAGGTCTTTAGGAGACTAGCTGACACTTTCTCACATCTTATTTTTGGCAATGACAGAACTAATTACCCCCTTCTTCTTGAAATTCTTGTGTCCCTACAAATTCCTCAGAGACACTCCCCTAGTTTTTTTTTTGCAGCTTCTCAAGCCACACAATCCCTGCAGGTATAGCCAGGGCCTCATTCTGTTTCCATTTAGTGTCTCTGCAGTCCACCTACCACACAGTTCTCCTAAAGATCACATCATGTACCGCATCAATCAGAGCAACCTTCAGTGTATTTGGCTCCGCAGCCCAGGCTTCTCAGGACCTCACTTCTCCAGCCAGCTTTCCTGCCTTCTACTCTCCAGGAAAGATGTCAAAGAATGAAATGAACTATGTGGTTTACTGCCTCCAGGATCTCCAAAGCATTGTTTCTCCTGTTTCCAATGCTTTCCCACAGCTATCCTCTTCACTGGGGACTCCCGTCTGTTCCTCCAAATTCAGGGCAAGTGTCAAGGTTTTCTTGGCAGTACGCTTCCTTCCTTCTTTCCAGTCTGAAGAACAAAATTCTTATTCAACTGAAGTGGTTAATACTTTTATCTTTCTCTGTCACCAGATTGGTTTTATTTCAAATGTTCTTTGTTTGGAATAATCTAAGGGCTTCCTGATGAAGGAAAGTTCTGGGTAGTGGTATCCCAAAATTCATTTGTTAAAAGAACCCTTTGAGATGATTCTTAATACACACTAAACTTGAAGAAATATCAAAATCAAGTCATTCATGTGTGCACATATTGAGAGGAACAATCCTTACACAGAAGCACAAACGCTCAGTTCATCTATAGTAATAAAAGGTGAAATAGACTATAGAGGTGAGGATATTGGTGCTTGGGTCGATACAGGGTGAGAACTTGTGGAAATTTTCTTCAATTGTTTCTGTGTCCTTGGTGAAATGAGAAGCACAGTAATCAGTTGAGATAAAAGATGGTGGAGGAGGTGTTGTAGATCTGATGAGTGTTAGGAACAAAAGACTCAAGGGACTAGAAAATTATAGTATGATTGCTAGGCATTATTAAAGGCATAATTGAGGTTTACAGACTTCATTTAATTGGGACATTTCAGCACTTTTTTGCTTTTCTTCAACCATGTGTAGCTGCATAGGTACATGTGAAGAGTAGGCAGTGAGTGAAGGTCTTCAAGGTTGGAGTTCTGATAAACAAGTACTTTAGTAGAGATCCAAAGGGGTTGATGGTTGATGGCATATGCAAGGGAGACATTATTCTAATTGACCACAGAACATATTCTGGGTAAGGAAGAGAAAAAATTACATTAGGGCAATGAGGAAGAGTGAAATGTTGGATATAGTCAATGAATTTTAAGTTCTATTATTTCTTAAATGTTATTAAAATTAGAGACCCAACTGGAGTGAACTAGAATGTTTGGTATTGATATTCTAGAGTGGGCACAGTAATTGATCATAACACATTCTAGGATTGACCATGAGAGTCTTTTATCCAAGAAAATAACAAGATTATTGGAGGAGAGAGTGCCAAACAGCTGGGATTCTAGGTAGTTCAACAGATTATCTAGATAAATACTGAGATTACCAATGTAATTGTGAGATATTGTCAGTGAGCTAAAAATCTTTTAAGATATGAGAGAGAGTAACACAGGGCTCAGGAGATGACCTCAAAGAGAACTGAGTATTAGTGGTAAGGTCTATTGCAAGCTTTTTCTGTAAAGGGTCAGATAATAAAATTTTAGGCTTTGCCAGTCATATATAGTCTTTGTTTCCTGCTCCCGTTCCTCCCTCCTCCTGCTCTTCTTCCTCCTGCTGCTGCTCCTCCTGTTACTCCTCCTCCACTGCTACCATCACTGCTTCTTATTTTTCTTATTTTTTCCACACTGCTTTATAATGTATAAATCATTTTTATCTTAGAGTTGTATAAAAACAGGCAAGAGGTTGAATTTGGCCTGTAGGCTGTAGGTTGCTAACCCCTGAACAAAACTGGAAGTAGAAGGAATGGTCTTCAAGGAGCAGTAAGTAAGGCAAATTCCCACTTCACTCCTAGCCCTTGTGGTGTCAGGAGTATAGAGAAAGCAGCGTCCTCAAGTACTAAATTTCAGTTGTTAGAAGTTGAAGAGGAGGAAAATACAAAATGTTAGAGAATTCCACCCTCCCCAATTTTTTTGCTGATGCTAATAAAGCTAAAGTACACTTACCTGTACCAGTCTGTCTTGTAGACCTATGTCTCAATTTGTTTTGAGAAAAACACCTGAAAGTAGAATTGCCAGATCATTGGAATTTTTGGATTTTCTCCCAAAGTAATCCCCCTGTTTTGAAATCGTATCACTGCCACTCAACTTTACTAAAAATTAAACTAATCTAAAAAGATTATCACCTTTATGAAGATAAAGTTCCAACTTTCAGAATGTTAGTTTCATAGACCTCAGTAGGCTGACACTCTGACTTGCTTCTCCTGTCTGCTTTTTGCCTTTAGGACTTTATGCCTTTGAAAACTGGATCAAATGGTAGTTCAGCTTTTAGTTCTTTTTGTCCTAAAGGCAAAAAGCAGAATATCAAAGTGTCAAAGAAAATACTTGCTTAATGTACAGATATCACAGATAACAGTTAAAAACCCAACTTTCTGACCAAGAAGGTGTTTGCTTATTAGTATCCATGTTACTGTCACTGCTTTCTACCCTTGAAGAAGGATCAGATAAAACAATAGCACATGCCAGGCATGGATGAGTTCTAGAGATTATTTCAAAGCAGCCAACACATTTTTTATTTGTACATGGTACAGAAACGATCAATTTGGGACCATAATGCAACTTATGTTTCTATTCATTACCTTTAATATTAACCTACAGCTCTCCTTATTTACTCAGAAAATCATTATTCCACAATTGTTTTTTAACAAATTCCTGCTGTAGATATGGGTGGCACGTTCTACTAGTTGCCTATATTATTGCTTTCTTTCCTTTTTTTTCTTTTCTTTTCTTTATTTATTTTTTGACTGTTTTACAGATTAAGTGCTTTTAATTTTTTTTCCAACTTTTATCCCCTGGACTTTTTTTTTTCATTTTTCATTATTTTAATAATTTTGGGGCAGCAGGTGGTGTTTGGTTACATGGATAAGTTCTTTAGTGGTAATTTCTGAGATTTTGTTGCACCCATCACCCGAGCAGTATACACTGTCCCAATGTGTAGGGTTTTATCCCTCACCACCCTCTCAACCTTCTCCCCAAGTCCCCAGTGTTCATTATATCATTCTTATGCCTTTGTGTCCTCATAGCTGAGCTCCAACTTATAAGTGAGAACATATAATATTTGGTTTCCCACTGCTGAATTATTTCACTTACAGTGATGGTCTCCAAACCCATCCAGGTTTCTGCAAATTCCATTATTTCATTTCTTTTTATGGCTAGGTAGTATTCCATGGTGTGTGTGTGTGTATATATATATGTTATTTGTCCACTTGTTGGTTAATGGGCATTTAGGCTGGTTCCATACTTTTGCAATTGCAAATTGTGCTGCTATAAACATGCGTGTACAAAGGTCTTTTTCATATAATGACTTCTTTTCCCTTTGGGAAGATACCCAGTAGCAGGATTACTGGATCAAATGGTAGTTCAGCTTTTAGTTCTTTAAGAAAGTTTCATAGTGTTTTCCATAGTGGTTGTATTACTTTACATTCCCACCAGCAGTGTAAAAGTGTTTTCTTTTACACTTTTGTCCACATCCATGCCAACATCTATTATTTTTTTATTTTTAAATTATGGCCTTCTTGCAGGAGTAAGGTGGTATTGTATTGCGGTTTGATTTGCATTTCTCTGATAATTGGTAACGCTGAGAATTTTTTCATGTTTCTTGGCCATTTGTATATCTTCTTTTGAGAACTGTCTATTCATGGCCTTAGCCTATTTTTTGATTTGATTGTTTTTTTGTTGCTGATTTGTTTGAGTTCCTTGTGGATTCTGGATATTAGTCCTTTGTTAGATGCATAGATTGCAAAGATTTTCTCCCACTCTGTGGGTTGTCTGTTAAATTTGCTGATTATTTCATTTGCTATGCAGAAGTGTGTTGGTTTAATTAAGTCCCACCTATTTATTTTTGATTTTTGTTGCATTCGCTTTTGGGTTCTTCATCATGAACACTTTGCCTAAGCCAATAAGTAGAAGAAGTTTTTTCCAATGTTATCTTCTAGAATTTTTATGGTTTCAGGTCTTAGATTTAAGTCTTTGATTCATCTTGAGTTGATTTTTGTATAAGATGAGAGATAAGGATCCAGTTTCATTCTTCTCCATGTGACTTGCCAATTATCCCAGCATTATTTGTTGAATAGGTTGTCCTTTCCCCACTTTATGTTTTCATTTGCTTTGTTGGCTGTAAGTATTTGGGTTCATTTCTTGGTTCTCTATTCTGTTCCATTGGTCTACATGCCTGTTTTTATAACAGTATCATGCTGTTTTGGTAACTATAGCCTTGTAGTATAGTTTGAAGTCAGGTTATGTGATGCCTCCAGATTTGTTTTTGTTTTTGCTTTTGTTTTTGTTTCACTTAGTCTTGCTTTGGCTATGTGGGCTCTTTTCTGGTTCCACATGAATTTTATATATTTTTTCTAGTTCTGTGAAGAATAATGATTGTATTTTGATGGGAATTGCATTGATTTTATAGATTGATTTTGGCAGTATGGTCATTTTCACAATACTGATTCTATGTATCCATGAGAATGGGATGTATTTCCATTTGTTTAGGTCATCTATGATTTCTTTCAGTAGTGTTTTGTAGTTTTCCTTGTAGAGATCTTTCACTTACTTAGTTAGGTATATTCCTGAGTATTTAATTTTATTTCATTTTTTGCAACTGTTGTAAAAGGGGTTGAGTTCTTGATTTGATTTTCAGCTTGGTCACTGAGCTGGTGTATAGCAGAGCTACTGATTTGTGTAATTTTATTTTGTATCCTGAAACTTTACTGAATTCATTTATCAGACCTATGATCTGATGAGTCTTTAGGGTTTTCTAGGTATAATCATATCACTGGCAAACTGTGACAGTTTGAGTTCCTCTTTACTGATTTGGATGCCCTGTATTTCTTCTTCTTGTCTGATTGCTCTGGCTAGGGTATTGCCTTATTTTTTAAAATAAAAAACTACAATTTGCCCAACTACTAAAATTCTATTTTGCAAAATTCCTTGTGCCTAGAAAATGAAATATAAGAAGTCTCTTAGTTGGATGTCCTGAGATTACTACTGCTTTTCTGATAAAATAAAATTACCTCAAATATAGCTCTTCTGCCATATCCCTTCTCTGCCTAGATAGAATATTTAGATGGTACTCAAAAATACAATAATTATAAGTATGCACACAAACAGACACTGAGGATGGTGAGTATATTAGTCTGTTTTCACACTGCTGGTAAAGACATACCCGAGACTGGGAAGCAAAAGGGGTTTAATGGACTTACAGTTTCACATGGTTGGAGAGGCCTCACAATCATGGGGGAAGGCAAGGAGGAGCAAGTTATATCTTACATGGATAGCAGCAAGCAAAGAGAGAGCGAGCTTGTGCAGGGAAACTCTCATTTTTAAAACCATCAGCTCTTGTGAGACTTATTCTCTATCATGAGAACAGCATGAGAAAGAGTCGTCCCCATGATTCAATTACCTCCCACTGGGTTCCTCCCATGAGACTTGGGAACTGTGGGAATTACAATTTAAGATGAGATTTGGGTGGGGACACAGTCAAACCATATCAGTGAGTACAAAGATAGAAAAAGCTCTAGTCCCCGATAATGGTGTGGAGCTTCTGCACCATCTGAAGACTGCCTGTAGTTGGGCTTCTTTATAATTAGAATACACTACATAGTTCATAGTCAATACAAGTAATTCTGCCCAGCATTAAATATATTCCATTTTATTTATTTTTCTCCCTGCAATATTGGGATGGGATTTTCAGAGATTAAAATTTTCTCTGATTTTTCTATCATTGGCCAGTGACTTCCACATCTGTAGTCTTTGGCTGTTAGGTAAGTTTTCATCCCAAATATTTCTTCTGTCTTTACTAAACTTCAGTTTCTTTACCTTTCCTCAAATAAAAAGCAGCTAATTCCCCAAAGTACCACAGTGAGATATATATATATATATTTTAGCATTGATTAGTTTAACACTTGGTACCTGAATTCTAAAAGTGTTACATAGAGAAATTTACTGTGGTAATAAATTGACATTTCACTGAGACAACTGCTTTTGAAAAGAATTGGCATTTAATTCATATCTGTGATTAGGAATGTTTCAGGTTGTAAATGAACATTGATTAAAATCTTGACATTATTCAGACAGGCAATATTTGCTCACATTTATTCTCCTGCATTGTAAATAGTAGCCAACACACAAAAATAAAGTATGCAAGAATGTAATATTTTTAAAAATAAGATTAACAGTGTAAGAAGGAAAATTTCAGAAAAAGCAAATAGACAATGTAGAAAATTGAAATGAAATCCCACAGTAAGAAAAAAAACAGAAAAGTGACTATTTAAGAATTATGCTACATGTGGAACTTAATTAGACCATTCTAAGAAAGGCCAATTTCTAATGCAAATTTTCTGAGGTTTTGAGATTTACTTTATTTTAAAAAATATGTTATAGCTACATGTTTTACTATAGATTTTCCTTTAGCCACTCAATATACTGATTTATAAGTCTGTGACTAATTTTAAGTTCCAGAATTGAAAATGCTCCATGGAATCCATCCTCAACATGGTTATGAGTAACCTGAACTCCAGCGTTGCGAAGTCGGGTGACATACATGAGTCCATCATCTCTTAAGGGATCATATTGACAGGTGATGACATAGGTCAGGGGTAAACTATGTAATTTTTTGTCATCAGCCAACAAAGGGGCTGCCCTCACATCTAGGAACCCTGGATATTTTTTAGCCAGCTCAGAACTGCCATAATTTGGGTTGTTATAAACATGTCCTTTTATAAACCTCTCAGGGAGCAGGGAACTCCAATTAACAAATTGGAAGAGATGACTTGATTCCACAGGTACATGTTGTCTGGAAAGCATGGCTTTTTCAAGTGATCTATCAGTGGTAAAATATTCACTCCAGAATCTGACCATGAGTGATTTGGATAGAAGTAGAAAATTTGAATTTTCTTGATATGATGGTAAATCTACATCAAGAGGCTGAAGGGCAGGATAAATTAAAGCCTGGATCTTGAGTTTGATCTTGACATCTGG
The DNA here is from genome assembly GCF_003255815.1 of Theropithecus gelada. Classification (NCBI taxonomy): domain Eukaryota; kingdom Metazoa; phylum Chordata; class Mammalia; order Primates; family Cercopithecidae; genus Theropithecus; species Theropithecus gelada. The sequence continues at coordinate 140,339,193 of NC_037669.1, forward strand.
GTCATCAAGGAGCTGAGAAACAAGATGATTTGCACAAATCATTTTCATTTAAAACAATAAAGTAGCCCTAATAAGATTATCTATCTATCTATCTTGTCTTTATCTATCTATCTATTCATGATCTCAAAAAGACCTAAGTGATAAATGAAACATACCATCACAACAAATTTTCTAACATTTGAAATGGGTTTCTAGAGCTAGATGTTCATCAGTATTTTCAACTTAAGGAAAATCATCTGTCATATATGCTTTATGGATAATACAAAAAGATCTAAGTGATCATTAGAAAGTCAATCTCCTATGCTTTCTACTAGGAATGATAACCAGAAGAACTGCATAAATATTCTCTTCTATTCATGTAAGAGTATATTAAAATAGGCCTGGTATAGTGGCTCAATCCTGTAATCCCAGCACTTTGGAAGGTTGAAGTGGGTGAATTGCTTGAGGTCAGGAGTTCGAGACCAGCTGGCTAACATGGCAAAAACCTGTCTTGACTAAAAATACAAAAATTAGCCAGGTGTGGTAGTGCACACCCGTCATTCAAGCTACTCAGGAGGCTGAGACACAAGAATTGCTTGAACCCGTGAGGTGGAGGTTGCAGTGAGCTGAGAAAACACCACTGCACTCCAGCCTGGGAGACAGAGTGAGACATTGTCTCAAAAAAAAAATTATTAAAATATAACAGTATATTAATAAGCTTTGCTATGAAGAAGAAGGATCACTTAATAGAGGTTTCTGACATGGCTTTGATGCTAAAGTGACATGTTACTTTAGGAGATTTGGGCAAGACTTCTCTGTGAAATGGTCTATTAACATCATCTTCTATATCAAGTCCATTGTGTTAATATTTGTAATAATCAGTCTGTAAAAAGAGATATACCAATACCAGGCAGGAAAAAAGGAGACTTATAAGAATGAAATATTACAAAATACGTTTTAAATTGTGAAAACATATAGGTTAAAAAACAATTTTATGTTTTCAAAGTGTATAATATACTATAAAAGATGTATAGAACTTCTACATAAAATTACAGATATTATTAGATGTAACCTCAAATATTTTGCAAATTGTGGTATTTATCTACATTTTAACTATAATTATCAAAATAGACCATTTTGGAGACTATTTGTAAAGATTGGTACAAGTTGCCAAACATTTTTATATAAATTTATTGATATGACCCTCAAACAACTCTTTAAAGTTGAAAGAGTTCATTTTTCTTACAGGAGAGAAAATGAATATTTATTTAAAGAGATTAAGCCAGTATCAATTCTAGAAATTACTGCATCTCCAAGTTTCCTGATGTCCAATCTAATGCTTTTGCTGCTACATTATGAAATTTGTCGTAATGATTAGAAATCTACCTGTGAAGTTTCAAATACTTGTTCTGTATTATGATTGAAACAAAGTGCAATTATAAATCTTTACTTTGGAGAATATTGTTCAACAGATTCTAGCAGTCAAAATGCTTTTAGTGTGAAAAATTATAAACAAATGTAATTAACAAAACCAGTAACAGCAATGTTTTAAAATTGCTTTAGAACCCTCATTTGTAACTAAAGTCAACTAATAAAATCTAACCTTCTACATACATTTTTAGAGAGAAGATCTTAGGTAGCTCCTTCTCCTGACTGCCACTCCATGGGAAAATAGTCCCTTTCCGACTACTACATGGGAAAAGAGTTTAGATGTTTAAACAATCAATAGCAGTGTTTCTTCATCATAAAAACAATATCTATTCTACATATAATCTGGGGCAAAAATGCCATTTATTATTATTATTATATCATCATTAAATGACAGATAAAAAGATCTGATTTTACATCTACATACAAAAATCTTTTGAATTCTTCATATTTCTTCTTTGTAAGTAGCATGGGACTCTTTGAATGTGTTGATAATTTTCTAAAAATAGGATTATTGTTATGGTAATAGAGGAATATGCCATCAAAGATTCTATGAATTCGTCTGAACCTCTAATAGGGTAATAGGATCATTAGTCTCACAATTACATGATCCCATTCACCTACTTAGTATAATATTTTACTGACACATATTATTTTATTTTTTATGCTTTTAAGAGACAGGACCTTACTCTGTCACCCAGGCTGGAGTACAGAGGCATGATTAGAGCTTACTGTAACCTTGAACTCCTGTGCTTAAGAGATCCTTCTGCCTCAGCCTCCTCAGCCTCCCAGGTAGCTAGGACTACAAACTCACACTATTATGCCAGGCTAATTTTTCTTTTCTTCTTATTTTTTATTTATTCATTTATTTATTCATTTATTTTTGTAGAGACAGGGTCTCACTGTATTTCCCAGGCTGCTATCAAACTCCTGGTCTCAAGTGATCCTTTTGCCTTGGTCTCTCAGAGCGCGCTGGGATTGCACTTCTGAGCTACCACATGCAGGCTATAATTTCAAATTAATGATTTATCCAAAGAGTTAACATTCCCTTAAGAAAGAAAAAAAAATCTATGACAGAAGCAGAGATTGACATTATAATGTTTTAGTCATTTCTTCTCAATATTCTCTTTAATAGTTTCAAAAAATTAATATCTTCTATTTGCATTTATATTTTAATACATGCATTAAATATGTTTATAAGTAGACTATTTTTAAAAAGCATAGAAACTATCAACGTCATACCTGTTGAGTCACTGCTGCAGCTAAATTCCCTCCTGCACTATCTCCAGAAATACCGATTCTCTCAGGGTTCACACCGTATTTTGCAAGAACTGTTTTACGTAAGAACCACCTTAAGGCGTTATATACATCTTCAAATTGAATTGGGAAATGATACTTAGGTGCTAATCTGTAGCTGTAGAGAGAAAACATAGTTCACACATTTTTTTTTGTTTTATTAGAACGTAATATATTATTGGTCCAAAATAATGGCAAAACCGCAATAACTTTTGCACCAACCTAGTACATGCTGGAAGTGCACATAAGTATATAATTTCTTTAATTTTCAAACTAAACACAGCCACATAATCAGAACTCGGATCATGAAATATAACATTTCCAGCATCCCAGAAACCTTTTGTTTACTCTGTTTAATTCCTAAAGTAACCACTAATTTGACATAACAGCATAAATTAATTTTGCCTAGTTTTTGCCTTTAAATAAATGAAATCATACAGCATATACTATGTATCTGGTTTCAATTGTTCAACATTATGTTTCTGACCCTCATTCACATTGCTTCTATCTTCCTGTATAGTACTCTATTGTTTGAATATACCACAAATCATTTAGCCATTAACATGTTGACGGGCTAAGTGAAATAAGCCAGTCGTGGAATAACCAATACTGTATGTTTCCACTTATATAAGGTGTCTAAAATAGTCAAATTCATAGAATCAGAGTGAAAAGATGGTTGCAAAGGCTGTGGGAGGGAGGAAATGGAGAGTTACTGATCAGCTGGCATAAAGTTTCAGTCAAACAAGTTGAATAAGCTCTACAGATCTGCTATAGAGTCAAAAATAATGCAAATTTAAAAATTCATTAAGAGGGTAGATCACATATTAAATATTCTTGCAAATAATTAAACAAACAATAAATACTAAATAAATATTTTTCCAGATTAAAAAAATGTTATGGGGATTTAGACTGCTTGCAGTCTTGGGCACAAACAGTGCTGCTATGAATATTCTAGTACATGTTTTTTTTGTGACCATATGGATGTATTCTTGTTGATATATGCCTGTGCTACTGATAGTAACAGAGGTATGCGTAAGCTTTACTTAATAATGTCAAAGAGTTTTGCTAAGTGGTTTACCAAGTCATTCTCAAACCAGAGCTTATGGAAGTGCTGTTGATTCAAAACCTCATCAACACTTGGTATTTTATGTCTTTCTCATTTTATCTATAATTTTTAGTATGTAAAGGTATCGCAATAGTCTTAATTTGTATTTTCCTGATGTATACAGTACATTTTCATATATTGTTTGATGATTTGGATATCCTTTTCTGTAAATTGTCTTTCTGAGTCTTTCCCCTATACTTGTATTAATTGGTAGGTGTTTTTATATTTTGGATTTAAAAAAGTATATATGTATTTAAAACGGTTTAAAGTACACATATGTCTATACCCACATATATACACACACACAAACTTTAAGACTTCTGTTAATGACAGAGTCTAGCTCTGTCGCCCAGGCTGGAGTCCAGTGGCACGATCTCAGCTCACCGCAACCTCCAACTCCCAGGTTCAAGCAATTCTCCTGCCTCAACCTTCCGAGTAGCTGGGATTACAGGTGCCCACTACCACACCCGGCTAATTTTTGTATTTTTAGTAGAGATGGAGTTTCACCATGTTGGCCAGGCTGGGCTCGAACTCCTGATCTCGTGATCCACCTGCCTCGGCCTCCCAAAGTGTTGGGATTACAGGCATGAGCCACTGCACCCAATCTGAATTTTTAATATAAACATTTTACTGAGACATTCATAACCCATAAAATTAACACATTATAAGTATGCAATTCGGTGATTTTCAATATATTCAGAGTTGTGCAATCATTGCCACAATCAATTTTGGAAGATTTTCCTCACGCTAAAAGGAAATCCTATACCCATTAGTAGTCACTTGTCATTTCTCCCCATCCTCCAAACCCAACCATAGGCAACAATTAATCTACATTCTGTCTCTATTCATTTGCCCTATTTTGGACATTTTCTGTAAATGGAATCACAAAACTTGCCATTTGTGAATGACTTGTTTCATCTAGCATAATATTTTCAAGATTTGTCCATACTGTAGCAGTCCTTCTATTAACAAACAAATAATTAACTAATAAATGGATGAATAAAATGTGGTATATTTACACAATTGAATATCTGTATAGATATGCCACATTTTATTTAAATATTTGATTGAATTTTAAATATTCAATTGTATAGATATACCACATTTTATCCATCCATTTATCAGTTAATGAACATTGGGTTGCTTCCACTTTTAAGGTTTATGAATAATGCTTCTACAAACATACAAGTTTTTATATGGGCATGTTTTCATTTCTCTTGTGTATACACCTAGAAATGGAAATACTGGGTCAATATGGTAACTCTGTTTGACGTTTTAAGGAGCTGTCAAAGTGTTTATTCGCACCAGTAGTATAGAGGATTCTGATTTTTCCATGTCCCCACTAACACTTGTTATTATCTTTTTAAATATATATATTATACCCATCCTAGTGGGTGTGAAGTGGTATTTCATTGTGGTTTTGATTTGCGTTTCTCTAATGACTAATGATATTGAGCATCTTTTCATGAGCTTATTGGTCATTTTAATTTAAATACAACCAAAATTATCTATCTTTTAATATTGGAGTTCTTCATCTTTAATATAAATAAAATAAGAATATTTGAAGGTAAGGCATATATTTTATACATATTTTAAAGTATATTTTGTCTTTCAAGTGCATGTGATTTATTAGTCATTTCAATGAATCAAATACAGGTGTAGGTCTTATCCTGTAATTTGACTTGCCATGTTTAAGAAAATTCTCTTTAAGAATAAAGTTGGAATGCAAAACACCATAAGCCTGGATTTTCTAACTGCATTTTACAAAATATTATTCTAGCCACTACATTTATGAGTGATCACATACAACCAAATATTGATCAAGATTATGTCCCAACATTATAATAATGATTTAACTTGACAAATGGGGATGAGTATGTTATTTTTTAACTGTTCATTTACTTTCTGAAATTTCAATATATACTGCTCTGGCATGGGTCTACCCAGCAATCCACTCCTAATTTTACTGTCCCTAAGTGCTCTTTCCATAAGTGGATTATTTAACACAATTTCATATGAACTCATCTATTTTGTTCAATTTGATAATAAATTTTTAATATACTTAGTGCAGTGTATAGCACTTGGTGAGCCTAAACTGTAGGCTATATTTTAAATATTTAAAATTATATAGCCTACAGTTTAGGCTCATTAAGTGCTATACACTGGGCTAAGTCTGTTTCAAGGATGTTATCACTTACTCTTCACAATGACCATCTGAGATGGAAATTATTTATGATGCACTTTTATAGATGATCCTGTGACTCCAGGGCACTCATTTTTAAAGACTGTGAATTAAGGGTTGAAAGGAAATATCATGCAGGTAATTATGTCCATAAATGATACAGTTTGAATTTATGTGAAAACAATTTTTTTTTTTTTTTTACTTTTTGTTGTTTCTTTTTTCCTAAATAACACGTGTACACACATATACAGATTTTTTTTTCTCAGCTCTAATCAGGTCAGGCCTAGCACTCACTTGCAATTGCCTACTATGTGTCATCTGAGAAACATTTATTTTCGGCATAATCATGCATCGGCTGAGAAAGCTGAGAGAATTGACTGAGCGTGGTGGCACACGCCTGTAATCCCAGCACTTTAGGAGGCTGAGGAGGGCAGATAATTTGAGGTCAGGAGCTCGAGACCTGCCTGACCAACATGGTGAAACCCCCATCTCTACTGAAAATACAAAAATTAGCTGGGCGTGGTGATTCGCGCCTGTAATCCCAGCTACTCGGGAAGCTGAGGTTTGAGAATCACTTGAACCCAGGACAGAGGTTGCAGCGAGCTGAGATCCTACCACTGCACTCCAGCCTAGGTGACAGAGTGAGACACACACACACACACACACACTCACAACAAGCAAACAAAAAAAGAAAGCTGAGAGAATCTTGGCATGTCAGGAATCTGGCCAGAAAACCAAACAGCACAGCTCTTACTTGGTTGATATGACGACAGCATCAAGTCGGTCTGCTGTCCATCTTGACAGCAAGTCATAATCATTTACAGCTGAAATAAAAGGATAAAAGCAACATATTAGTAAAATAGACAAACGAAGACAAGGCTGTTTCCTTCACAAAAAAATCCTGCTGCACTTCTTTCACGTTCTGGAAGTTCTATTTTACCTTAAAACAGGAGAGACAAATTTAACACTGTATTTATAAGAAGCCATCCATCCTGACTCAGTGGAATTCAAGTTTCCCAGCGAACCTCCTAATGCTCTCCCTGCCTTTTATCTTTTGTCTTGCACATTTTGCCATTGATCCTTCTATGTCAGACTCATTCTCTAGATTAACCCAGCTCTGTTACTGGAAGGAGGTAATGATTTGGCTCTGTTTTAGATGATGGGTATACAAAGATAAAAAGACAAGTCGCTAACTTGACCAACATGTTGTCAGATATGTGAGCCAAGGAGATGCAGACAGAATTGTAGCAACATAGAAGGATCACCTAAGTCTGCACGGGACAATAGAAAAGGCACCTGAATATAAGTGGAATAGAACTAGGTCCCCTTAAACAAACACTGGAACTTACTGCTTGCATCTGTACTACTACTTTAAGAATATACTTAGCTGAGGCCTGTCTTTGCCTCTTTTTCTCTTGTCTAAGAGGAAGACGTAATACTCTTTTTTTCCATTTCCAACCTTCCTATCTATATCCAATTATTTTACTAGTGCTCTAAATTTTCTTCCCTTTCATTTCCTCTGGGATGTGTATCTATCAGTCAACACTCCCAGCCCATTACTTGGCTAACGTATTTCTACTTATTACCTTCATTTATTTCAGTCTACCAACTTGTTTATATTTCTCCTGCACAAAAATAAAAGAAAATGCTCTTACTTAGCTCTCGTTTCAATCTATAATTTTCTTGCTTATTTCACAACTAAGTCCTTTTAAGGCCAGCAATTATTCTTTTTTTTCTTTTTTAGACTTTAAGTTCCAGGGTACATGTGCACAACATGCAGGTTTGTTACATATGTATGCATGTGCCATGTTGGTGTGCTGCACCCATTAACTCATCATTTACATTAGGTATATCTCCTAATGCTATCCCTCCCCCCCTCCCCACAATAGGACCTGGTGTGTGATGTTCCCCTTCCTGTGTCCAAGTGATCTCATTGTTCAATTCCCAGCTATGAGTGAGAACATGCGGTATTTAGTTTTCTGTTCTTGCGATAGTTTGCTGAGAATGATGGTTTCCAGCTTCATCCGTGTCCCTACAAAGGACATGAACTCATCCTTTTTATGGCTGCATAGTACTCCATGGTATATATGTGCCACATTTTCTTAATCCAGTCTGTCACTGATGAACATTTGGGTTGATTCCAAGTCTTCGTTATTGAGAATAGTGCCGCAATAAACATAAGTGTGCATGTGTCTTTATAGCAGCATGACTTATAATCCTTTGGGTATATCCCTAGTAATGGGATGACTGGGTCAAATGGTATTTCTAGTTCTAGATCCTTGAGGAGTCGCCACACTGTTTTCCACAATGGTTGAACTAGTTTACAGTCCCACCAACAGTGTAAAAGTGTCCCTATTTCTCCACATCCTCTCCAGCACCTGTTATTTCCTGATTTTTTAATGATTGCCATTCTAACTGGTGTGAGATGGTATCGCATTGTGGTTTTGATTTGCATTTCTCTGATGGTGAGTGATGATGAGCATTTTTTTCATGTGTCTGTTGGCTGTATGAATGTCTTCTTTTGAGAAGTGTCTGTTCATATCCTTTGCCCACTTCTTGATGTAGTTGTTTGTTTTTTTCTTGTAAATTTGAGTTCTTTATAGGTTCTGGATATTAGCCCTTCGTCAGATGAGTAGATTGCAAAAATTTTCTCCCATTCTGTATGTTGCCTGTTCACTCTGATGGTAGTTTCTTTTGCTGTGCAGAAGCTTTTTAGTTTAATCAGATCCCATTTGTCAATTTTGGTTTTTGTTGCCATTACTTTTGGTGTTTTAGACATGAAGTCCTTGCCCATGCCTATGTCCTGAATGGTATTGCCTAGGCTTTCTTCTAGGGTTTTTATGGTATTAGGTCTAACATTGAAGTCTCTAATCCATCCTGAATTAATTTTCATATAAGAAGTAAGGAAAGAATCCAATTTCAGCTTTCTACTTATGGCTAGCCAATTTTCCCAGCACCATTTATTAAATAGGGAATCCTTTCCCCATTTCTTGTTTTTCTCAGGTTTGTCGAAGATCAGATGGCTGTAGATGTGTGGAATTATTTCTGAGGGCTCTCTTCTGTTCCATTGGTCTATATCTCTGTTTTGGCACCAGTACCATGCTGTTTTGGTTACTGTAGCCATGTAGTATAGTTTGAAGTCAGGTAGCATGATGCCTCCAGCTTTGTTCTTTTGACTTAGGATTGTCTTGGAGATGCGGGCTCTTTTTTGTTTCCATATGAACTTTAAAGCAGTTTTTTCCAATTCTGTGAAGAAACTCATTGGTAGCTTGATGGGGATGGCATTGAATCTATAAATTACCTTGGGCAGTATAGCCATTTTCACAATATTGATTCTTCCTATCCATGAGCATGGTACGTTCTTCCATTTGTTTGTGTCCTCTTTTATTTTACTGAGCAGTGGTTTGTAGTTCTCCTTGAAGTGGTCCTTTACATCCCTTGTAAGTTGGATTCCTAGGTATTTTATTCTCTTTGAAGCAATTGTGAATGGGAGTTCATTCATGATTTGGCTCTCTGTCTGTTACTGGTGTATAAGAATGGTTGTGATTTTTGCACATTAATTTTGTATTCTGAGACTTTGCTGAAGTTGCTTATCAGCTTAAGGAGATTTTGAGCTGAGACAATGGGATTTTCTAAATATAAAATCATATCATCTGCAAACAGGGACAATTTGACTTCTTCTTTTCTTAATGGAATACCCTTTATTTCTTTCTCTTGCCTGATTGCCCTAGCCAGAACTTCCAGCACTATGTTGAATAGGAGTAGTGAGAGAGGGCATCCCTGTGTTGTTTCAGTTTTCAAAGGGAATGCTTCCAGTTTTTGCCTGCTCAGTATGATACTGGCTGTTAGTTTGTCATAAATAGCTCTTATTATTTTGCGATATGTTCCATCAATACAAGGCCAGCAATTATTCTTACCATTTTATTTTCTTCTGTCTCTCTTCTTGCTTGCTGTGATGTGTTTCTCTGTGAATATCCGTCATGTCAACAAGTCTATCCTCAACAATATTAACATAAAAAGTTCAACATCCAAGAGACATACTTCCATCCTACTTACTTGACATTTCTACACAATCCAGTACTTTTATTATTTCGTCTTTCTTGAGGTTCTCACCTTCTTTGGCTTTCTTTTCATTTTTGACTTTTTTGACCACCTCAGTGCTTTTCTGTCTGCTTATTCCTTCACCCAACAATTTTGTTTGCATTCCCCAGAGATCTGTCCTCACCCTCCCAGTCAGCCTGTCAGAAACTAGGCACTCATTCAGGTCTCTCTCTCTTTTTTTTCTGTCTTTTTTTTCATCTAACTTCCCATATCAATGGACAAATCTGCTTAATTTCAAGCTTGTAACATTTTCTTTTCAGGACTAACTTATTCTTCCTCTCTAGAGTTCAGAGTTCTTAACTTAGTAGGCCCAGTCCAATCTTCACTCCTCCAGTTAATCTATGCTGTATTCATTGGAGGTAAACAGATAAATAGCAAGAGCCCTAGAGCTCAGGTGGGTTAGGTGATTTTCTCACACAACTGGGACTTTTATCCCAGTGCTTCCACTTCTAAACGTTTTTCTCTTTCTGCTGTAATTCTATACATCAAGAAATATACAACCTTCACACCCAATCTTGATTACTCTTGCCAAATAAACTAAGTTTAGCCTACAGTTGCCTCTTTCCATAGTTTAAAGGTTTCTCGATACATAGTGAGTTGTAACTTAATTGGATGTGTAACCTACTCTTGTCCCAATCACTGAGTTTCAGCCAAAGGTAACCAACTTGTCAAATCAGTTTCAAATAAGGCAAACGCTGAGCTGTAACCAATCCGCCTATTTCTGTACCTCACTTCTGTTTTCTAAATGTCACTTTCCTTTTTCTGTTCGTAACTCTTCTTCAACCATGAGGCAGCGCTGGAGACTCTCTGAACCTATTCTGGTTTGGGACGGTGCCAATTTGTCTAAGGTTTTTTTCCTAACATTCTGGCCTATTATTTCCTACATTTATCACTTTAAAACACACTGCATTCTTTAGTTATTTATCAATTGATTAAAGATTGTCTCCATTAGAATGTAAGCTCCAAGAAGACAGGAAGACAGGAATTATCATTATTATTATTATTATTATTAATTTGAGGCAGAGTCTTGCTCTGTTGCCCAGGCTGGAGTGCAATGGTGCGATCTTGGCTCACTGCAACCTCCACCTCCTGGGTTCAAGAGATTATCCTGCCTCAGCCTCCCAAGTAGCTGGGATAACATGCACCTGCTACCATGCCCGGGTAATTTTTGTATTTTTTTTAGTAGACACGGGGTTTCACCATGTTGGCCAGACTGGTCTCAAACTCCTGATCTCAAGTGATCCACTCACCTTGGCCTCCCAAAGTGCTGGGATTACAGGTTTGAGGAAATTTTGTCTATTCAAAAATATATTCAAAGATCTCAAAATATTACCAGGCATATAGTACATATGAGTAAATGGATGAAAACATTAAATGGTTCTGTAACATCAAGTGGAGAATGATAGAAATAGCACGGCTTTCTTAGAGTAATTGCAATAAATAGAAAAAAAAAGTGTCTTCTCACCTCTACCTGGGTTGATGAGGAAATGCATATGTGGAAAAGAGTGATATAAAGATTTAAGGAAAAGTAAAACTTTGCCATCAGAACAAAGTACGAGAAGATAAAAGAGGCATTAATGTCCATGCCAAAGGGCATGTATACCTACTGAAGACTTAGTAAAATGTTTGTGAACTACCTCAGTGACAGAGATTTTTCAAAGCATTCACTTACCAGCACTTCCCATGCACCAGCCTCCACCATGGATATAAAACAACCCCCTTCTTAGTACTTCAGACTTTCTCTTTGGCACATATACTCGAACAAGAATGTTGTTGAATTTTGTCTCAGTCACAGTGACATTTTCATCTGAGGTTGGTGGGACTTCATAAAAGCTCCAGACAACCTTCAAAGAATCCATAATGTGGTGAAGTCCCAGCAGCTCCACAAATGTAGCCTAAAAATGAAATTCAAGAACATCTTAAAATTCAAGTATCAAATGGCAAAGAGATCTATGGACTCACAGGTACACATTAATCCTTAATAAACTCAAATGGAATGAACTAAATTTTCATGCATGAATCTTGTTTGGTCCTTTTAAAAGAAACCAGAAATTCGAAGGTGATGCCTAGGGTGGTTCTTAAAAAAGAGGGAGTATACTGTGAAGGAAATAAAAATATTTCATCCCAAAATATATCTCCTTGACATATTGCAAGGTGGCTTTTCAGAAGGGCTGGAAATACAAGAATAGCTGGAAAGCTTTTCTTTTGTGAAGGTGATTTGCATCTGCAGAGAAAATCTGCATTAATGCAGGCTTTCTCTGAGAGCCTTCATTTGTCCAGATTTAGGAAAAATCTACTGAGAATCTGACACCTTTAAAGGTCTGAAAGAAATTTTTACCATCTATTCTCTCTGAGGGCTACTACCTATGAGGATCCATGTACCTAACAAGACCACTTTTACTAACCATGTCTCCTCTTCTCTTCTTCCCATAACCTATCTTGCCACCATAACATTTTTTGACCAAGTCATCATTTTTTCTGTAACCTCAAGATAGTAAAAAAAAAAAAAAAAAAAAAAAAAAAAAAAAGGTCAACCATCTGGCCATTTCTTTGAGATTTTATATATTGTAAGTCTATTATGTATGCTAAAAAATGTATATGCCTTTTTCTCCTATTAACCAGACCTGTCAGTTGACTTTCAGCAACCTTCAGAGGGCAAAGATGAAGTTTCATATTGACCTCTGCTACTGATTTAGTTCCTATTTCACTAAAATGTGTCAGGTTCTCTACCAAGCTTTAGGGTTTCAGAGATGAACCAGACAAATGCTCTTCTCAAGCATCTCAGAGTTAAGTGTGAAAGACAGGTAAATGGTTACAAAACAATGTAAATATATTACAGAGCTCTGTACAAGGTACTTTGGGAGCAAACAGCAGGCAATTACAAAAAGCTACCTGAGAGTAGCAACTGGAAAAGCAATTTTATCTGAGACTTGAAATAAATACCTTTTCCTAAGTCTTTTGCTAACCAAGTAAGAAAAGGAAAAACCCTGGCAGGTCGAGGAACTGGTTTAGTTTAGAAATAGGGAGGTGCAGTGAGGTGTGGCTATGCAGCTGGTTGTACGTGGGAGCTGAGAGTCAGGGTTGGGAGGGAAGGAATGAGTGGGAGAAAAAGGGAGGGCAGCTTGCCTGCTTGCAGCCCATCCTTTCACTGTAGAATGAGTCAGTGTTCTGAGCACTCTATTGTTGTCATCTCAGTAATATTAACAACTTGCTTATATGGGAGGAAGATAACATTTTCATATCCATGTCAGATAGGAGGAAAGTGAGCCCAGGAAGGTTAAATATGTCGTCTATGCCTACACAGCTAGTAAATGATATTTACCAGGATTCTCAATCTAGTAGTTTGATTCTTGATGTAATGTTCATAATGTAAACATTTAATAAAGGGTATGAACACTCAAAGATTGCCAGACATTTCAGAGAAGCCAGCAAAACTAATCAGGAAAAAAGGGACAAACCGGGAGTATAATTGACCACAAAAAAGCAAGCAAACAAACAAGCAGATAATTCAGGAATAAGAAAAAGCATTAAAACAACCTTTAAAAAGTATATCTACTGAGAGCTCTGAAAATATGTTACTTTCATAAATTGTGAGCAAAATGTAAGTAAATTAATGAATGAATGAATTAAAAGGCTAGCAGATAAGAATATATATATAATTGCTTAAATAAATAAAAAATTAATATAAAGACTCCAAGAAAAGAAATCAAAGACTCCCCCCACATATTGTAGCACAGACAGCAAATATGAGGACAAAAAAATGTGTCCCTCTCTTAAAGCTCTTTAATAGTTCTGCATCACATACAGAATTAAATCAAAACTTACTACCAGTGCCAACAAAGCACTGTATGATGTGACTTCTAACCTCTCCAAACTAATTGCAACAATTTCCCCATTAAACCCAAATGTTTCATATGATTTCTTGGACTTGTCAATATTCTGTAGCTGGGGTTTTTGTACTTGCTGCTGTCTCTGCTGGAAAACATTTGTCTTAGCACTTAGAATGGTTGGTTTCTTTTCATTCTTCTGGTCCCTAAGTAGATGTTTCCTCTTCAAAATGGCTTTTTCTTGCCATACATACAGTATCCCACTCTTGCCTTCTGCCCAAATTACTCTTTTTTTCCATCTTACCTCCTTCAAGGTACTTCTCATGAATTAAAATCATTTCTTCAATTAATTCTAATTTATTTTTTTTCTCCACCACTAGAATGTCAACTGTGTGGGGACAGACCACTTGTTTGCCTAATAGGATTTGACAGAGTGGAATTGTTGAATAAATGCAAAGTAAAAGATTAATCCAGGAGTTACAACATTCATTTAGTTTAAGTTCTGAAAAGAGATTTTTTTTTAATGAAGATAATAAAGTAACCAAAGAAGTAATAGTAAAATATCCTCAAGGATCCAGAGAGAGCTACACCTTTTTAATTTGCCAGCATTCAAGCTGCCCTGGCAAGCAGCCAGTTGCCAGGACACCGAGGTCTCCCTCCCCTTCTCATTTATGCATATTGTGCCTCTCGTGGTTAATCCTAGGTATGTGCCAACCAGCCTGCCTATTGAATCTTTTCTTGAGAACTTATTTACGTGTCCTTAGTCTATATTCTGAATTCTAAAGATAAATGCATAAAAATCTATAACCAACACAGTGCTGCATAATCAGATGATCTCTAATTTGAGTATAAAATTTAGGTAACAAACCATACTTAAAATAATAATTCAAAGGAGAGCCACTATCGTGACATTAAAGCTACCTAAACAAAGTACTTTTTAGTAAAACCTATTCAAATGACTCCTTGCTTGCTGTTCTTGATAGCTTTTTAACATGATTCCAATACATAAGACAGAAAACAAACGACGTTTCTAAGTAATATATTGTCAGAGGCCACAGTGTTTATTTTAAAAGATGAATAAGTCAAAAAATCAAAAGAATAGAATCTTGAAAAACTTAATTCTCTGGGTCAGTTCGTGGTGTATGCACATCT
Source organism: Theropithecus gelada (assembly GCF_003255815.1). Classification (NCBI taxonomy): domain Eukaryota; kingdom Metazoa; phylum Chordata; class Mammalia; order Primates; family Cercopithecidae; genus Theropithecus; species Theropithecus gelada. The sequence continues at coordinate 140,354,263 of NC_037669.1, forward strand.
GAATTCATAAAATTCCAAACTTACCAAATTTTCTATAGTTTTCAGATGCGCGTTTATCCACATCAATCTCCATGGCTCCTCAATGTTATCTGAGAGAGGCGTATAAATATAATATGCTATGAGGATCCCCCCAATCAGAAGGTACAGTGATTTTCTTCCCATGGTGTACGTCCTGCTTCTTGGTCTCTAGAAACACAGAAAGTAAACTTACATGATGTGTCTGAATAGTGTACTTTAAAAAGTAGTGTGCTTCAGCTCCACCCAAAAGCTTTATCTTGCTCTTCTGAATATAGAGTTGCTCACTTAGTTTAAGGGTTGGCATAATAAGGTCAAAATTTTATCTGTTATCCAGATACACTTGTGTTAAGTGCAACTTCAAGGTTTAATGAGTAACAGGAAACTAGGGCAAAGTTTGTCAATGATCATAGTGTTATTTGTATTCCAATAAACAGCATGTATTGAGTAATAACTTGGGAAAAAATTCTTTAACTCTAACAAAATTATCCATAGAAAACATACTGAATTCAGCATCTTTGTTTTAAAATAGCTTATCATGGAAAAAACAAATTATATATACACACACACACATATATATGTACATATACATACATATATGTATATACACATTATGTACGTATAATGTGTATATATGTACGTATAATGTGTATATACATATCTATGTAAATATGTATATACATATATACATATACATGTACATATATGTATGTATACGTGTATATACGTATATACGTATAATGTGTATATATGTACGTATAATGTGTATATACATATATATGTAAATATGTATATACATATATACATATACATGTACATATATGTACGTATACATGTATATACGTATATACATATATGTATATATATTACAGGCCTGCACCACCATGCCTGGCTAATTTTTGTATTTTTAGTAGAGACGGGGTTTCACCATGTTAGCCAGGCTGATTTCGAACTCCTGACCTCCAGCGATCTGCTTGCCTCGGACTCCCAAAGTATTGGGATTATAGGCGTGAGCCACAGCGCCCGGCCAAATATATTCTTGGTGTTGAGAGTGTAGAAAACAAAACAGCTATTATTTCTGCCCTTATAAAATTTAAATTATCTTGTCAGAGACAGAAATATTGGTAATTCAATCTGAAAATTTTTTGAGAGGGAGATTATAAAAATAATAATGATAGTAATGATAATAGTAATAGTGGACATTTATTATTTACTCTGAGATTCAAACCCTATGTTAAGTGATTTGGATATATAATCTGAGTCCAGACACCTATAAGACTAGTACTATTATTTTCTCAAAATGAATAAAATGAGTTTTTAAAAGTCTAAATCACTTGGCCAAGGTCATTATACTTCAAGTACTAAAGCCAGAAAAAATCAAGGTAGCTCGGAGAGTACATAGAAAACATTTTCAAACAACTTATTTTTTTCCAAGACCTTGTATATACATATATATATGTGATACAATAAAAATGCACAAAAGAAAAATAATAATTGTAAGGCATAATTGGAAGGACAGCCAAGAAAGAAATGAGGCCAATAGACCCAAGCTCAGGCAAGCTGATTTATTGTCAGTCCTGCCCGGCTACCTCCTGACAAAAACAGAGGAAGCAGCCCTGCTTACAGGCTATAGCAAGGTTGTACAGGGTGTAGAAACGGGTCAGGGTAAAGGAAAAAGAAAAGGTTGGGGGCGGGGGTCCTTTGTGCCAGGTGTCTGACAGCTTCCTGGGGATGTTTTTCTTGCCAGCTCTGTTGTGTAAGGTAGACGTCTTGACCACATCCTGAAACAGCTGGCCTCTGGTCAGTCACAGGTGGGTTTGGGGTAGGGGGTTTTACTTTTGGCCTTTGGGGCTTAGGTCTATGGTAGGGGAAAACAGTCCAGTTGGGTGGACCCTAACAGTAATAATAAATCAGATTCCTACATTGCTAAGCTCACTGATGTTGACACCTTCATGTATTTACTGTTATAACTTTTTTAATACGTACATAAATCTTTCCTGGCTGAAGCCTGGAGTAAATAATTTCTTCAAGGAGTCCTGGTTTCCTTTAGTGGCAAATGTTAGTAAAGAAAAAAATCTTGACATTATATGTAGTCATTGGTACTAAGCCATTTTAGTTTGCAGAGCTAGAAAAGACAGATTTTGAAAACATGAGCTTAAAACGATGTTTAAATTTAATACTACAAGATTGTCTCGATTTCATGACTTTTGCAATTTTATAGTTTTTCAAGTTAACATTTAATTTTCATTTTACGTTACTGAAATCTTATGTTCTGTTGCATAAAATTATAAAACATTTATATGCAAAAAGGAAAATTACTAAGTCCATCCTCTTTCCTGATATTCTTTTCTCTTGGCTTCCTGTAGATTTCTAGCCCTTCTCAGTCACCTAAGAGTGTACCCTCTCTCTTCACCATTTGCAAGTTGCTACAGGTCAGCACACTCTAAGCCCAAACCTGTAACACTGACAATCAGAACCCTCCTTAAATCTTGGCAATTGAGGCCTCTGTCCCAAGCCCCACATTCTAGAGGACTGCCTGGCTTTCCTCTGATTGCTGGCTTCACTGTAGGGCATAGACTAGCAGAGCAAGGGGGCATGTCCCTTCCTTTCTAGGCCATACTCCCAGCACCCTGGACCTTGAGCCTTGAACAATCTTTCTACATTTAATCTATTGTCTTGTTCATTGAAATATTCCACATGAAAAAAAATACTAGCTGTTTTATTTAACAGGAAAACTGAAGCATTTTTTCTGGAGTACGTTTTGATCTTGGAAAGGATAATAATATTGTTGGAGAAAAAATTAAAAGGAAAATACAACCCATTATTTAATCCTATAATATTAAGCAGGAAACAATTCAAAGAAAGCAAACTATGCCTTAATATTCAATTGTTTATACTTAGTTTATAGACTGAGTCTCAGTATTGTGCCTAGGTTGGTCTCAAATTCCTGGCCTCAAGTGATGCTCCCACCTTGGCCTCCCAAAGTGCTGGGGTTATAGACATGAGCCATCACATCTAGCCAATATTTAATTTTAGTATATGGAAACTCTGCAGTTTTCCTACCTCTATTTGGGGACATGAGAGAAGCATATTTGAAAAAGAATTATTTATTTGAGCCACGAAAGAAAAATGAGTCATTTCCAGCGGTATGTTGGCAAGCTCACAATGCAACAGTATGTTGGCAAGCTCACAAAGGAGCTTGGTAAATCTGTGAAATTTGTAAGTTCTGTCAGTGAATGGAAGGGTCAGAAACTCTTAGGTAGGGCAAAACACTAGTAAAATATTTCAAAGTTCAGCTGTTACTAAACTTTTATTTAGATTGAGATTTCAAAAATTCAATTAATTTATCTTGCTTTAATGAAATAAATTTAGGAAGCAAGAACATGATATTTAATTTGTAGATTATATATGAGTAGTCAAAGTAATATCAGAATTGTATTAAATACATTTTCCAACAATTGATACTTACTGTTACTACTCAAACACAAGCCACCACCATGGTTATAAAATAAGCTTCTTCTTCATGATTCTGGCTTCCATTTTGGCACACATATGCAGACAAGAATGCTGTTAAATTTACTTCTCACAGTTATATTTTCATCTGAGGTTGGTGGAAGCTTTAGGAAGCTTGAGAGGAACATCATAGGCTCTATCAAGTTCTTTGGCCTCAACATTTCAGCAAACAGGGTCTAAAATAAAACGCATACACATACACACACATTCTAAGTGTCAAAAATAATTTTGAACCAAGAAGTGCGCATTAATATCTGATATGATCCAAATGGTCTTAAATTACATATTCTCGGAAAAATGATACCACCTTAATATACAGAAGTTCAAATATTGTAAAATAAGAATTATTCTAAGTGAAATGAATCCTCATTTACCCATCATTCAATAGGAATACCATTATGGGTCTATAATTCTGTGTGAAATAGTGTGAAGACCAAGTGGAATCAGGTAAATTCATCATCCTAAAACAAAACAAAACTGCCACCAACAAAAACCTTGGAGCCAAATGAGAGACATGAATGACAAAACAAGATCTTACCAGAGATATAGACAAAGTTATTTGAGATAATCATAAAGATGTAAGAGAAGGAAAAGAATTTCAACTTGGAGTGAAACTGGAACTTGAAAGGAAAGTAGAGCTTGGACAACAAACTTAGCAGAAGGCCTCTCAGTCAGATTAAATGAGTTTAGCCTAGAGAAAAACAAAACTATAGGAAGAGAGAAGTGCAGGTCTTCTGCTATTCCTATACTTCTGGGCGTATGACAGTGGGCAAGAGGAGATAATCCTTAAGAAAAATTTAATAAAACACACACACGTTAAGGAAAAAACAAAGGAAACCATCAAAAGCCATGATAGAAATATTGAAAAATTGAGTTTAGTTAAGATTAATAATTTATGTTAATCAAACTGCCCTATAAAGTGATTGAAAAGGCAAGCTATGTGACCAGATATGGAGGCTCACGCCTGTAATCCCAGCACTTTGGGAGGCTGAGACAGATCACTTGAGGTCAGGAGTTCTAGAGCAGTCTGGTCAACATGGCGAAACCTTGTCTCTACTAAAAATACAAAAATTAGCCAGGTGCAGTGGTGGGCACCTGTAATACCAGCTACTTGGGAGGCCAAGGCAGGAGAATTGCTTGAACACAGGAGGCAGAAGTTGCAGTGAGCCGAGACTGTGTCACTGCACTCCAGCCTGGGCGACAGAGCGAGACTCCATCTCAAAAAAAAAAAAAAAGAAAGGAAAGAAAAGACAAGTTACAATGTGGATAATGATATATGTAATACATATAAATAAGAAAATATGAAAATATTAGTATATAGAAAGTATAACAAACTCATACAAAGAAGGAATAGACCAACAACTCAATAAAGTAGATGAAAAACTTCTACAGTTTTTTCATGGAAGGCCTAGTTATTGAGATTTCAAAGAAAATATCCTATTCATTTTTCAAGTGTATATTTCAAAAGGAAATACCTATAAAACAAGATGGTAAAGTAAGCACTGTTTTAACATTCTCTCTATTCTCCAAATATTATTAAAATGATGTTCAAGGAGAAATCTTAATATAATGATCTCAAGAAAGAGAAAAATATTCATATAAGTGTCTGGGAAAAAAGAATATTAACTGGAATAGAGACATTTTGTAATAACAAAAAGTTCAGTTCTCCAAGATGACATAATAATTCTAAGTGTATATGCATGTAACAACAGAACTTCATAGTTAATGAAGCAAGAGCTGAAAAAAAGTAAGGGGAAAGACAGTAATACTAAAAATTATTGGCCAGGCGCAGTGGCTCACCCTTGTAATCCCAGCACTTTGGGTTCCTAGGCGGGTGGATCACAAGGTCAGGAGATCGAGACCATCCTGGCTAACACAGTGAAACCCTGTCTCTACTAAAAATACAAAAAATTAGCCGAGTGTGGTGGCGGGTGCCTGTAGTCCCAACTACTCGGGAGGCTGAGGCAGGAGAATGGCGTGAACCCAGGAGGTGGAGTTTGCAGTGAGTCGAGATCATTGCACTCCAGCCTGGGCGAAAGAGCAAGACTCCGTCTCAAAAAATAAAAAGAATTAAAAAAAAGTATTAGTTGGCGATTAACACTGTTATCTCATTAATTCTTACATGGTCTAATAATAGGTTATTATTATTAGAAAAATATTCTTTTAATTATTATTATTCTATGATTAGAACAAGTATGCAGAAAAACAGTAGGCATACAAAAAATTCAGTTTCTTGTACAGCCTCCAGAAGTTATAGGTAATGTCAGAGCAAACACTACCATTTCATGGTACAAATGTACATTTAAAATTAATTCAAACTTTTATAAAACCACTTATATCAAGAGTTGAATCTTTTTTAAAGAATTCTTTCAAAGGAATCATCAACTCCAGATGCATTGAAGTTTATATTTTAAATGTTATCAGAAATGTATCCCAATGTTGTGACAGTCCATAAAATACTCTTCCCACTTCTACTAACAGTTGTATCAGAAGAATGAGCCTTCTCAAAACTAAAAATTATCAAAACTTAATTGCAGTCTTGCATTTGCCAAGAATAACTGACTTCACTTTCAACTATGTCATTTGAAAATGTACAGGGCACGGTGGCTCCCGCCTGTAATCATAGCACTTTGGGAGGCTGAGGCAGGCAGATTGCCTGAGCTCAGCAGTTCGAGACCAGCCTGGGCAACATAGTGAAACCTAGTTTCATGCAAAAAATTAGTCAGGCGTGATGGCGTGCACCTGTAGTCCCAGCTGCTCGGGAGGCTGAGGCAGAAGAATTGCTTGAATCCAGGAGGCAGAGGTTACAGTGAGCTGATATGCCACTGCACTCCAGCCTGGGCAACAGAGCGAGACTCTGTCTCCAAAAAAAAAAAAAAAAAAGAAAGAAAGAAAGAAAGAAAGAAAAAAAGAAAGAAAATGAAGCAAAAAAATAAATAAATTTGAACGATAAAATAAATTTACAAAAAAGTGGGCCAGAAAATCTTATGATCAATCAATAAATCACACTGAAAAATTGTTTTTATTCAGTTGTTATTCATTATATTATACAAAATGATGCAAACATGGTTTTGCAATTTGTAACTTTATGTTGTATTCATATCACTATTACTCCTATTTTATAATATAATACATTTTTTTAAAGAAAAGTCTTCATGTTTTAATATTTTTAACTGCATTTTTAAGTCTGCCTTTTGAATAAGGTGTCCTTTATTTTTATTTTGCTCTGCACTCCACAAATTATGTAGCCAACTCTGATACGCACTTTTATATGCACATTGGATAATATGGATGTACAGAGGAGGGGGCTAGACTATTATGATGCTTCCCTAAAAGAACAAATACGTGAGCCCGTGTCATGAATATCAGTGTACTCAAAAAACCACAATGGAGCTAGTAGTTACAAAGGCGAAGACATCGGGTATTTCCTTAGTGTTGTGTAAGCATTCCCAGACTTCGCACACAGTAGTAGCATTGTAACTCAGCTTAAAGGATTAAATGTGGAAGAGAAAGTTTCTGTTCTCTGAGATCTTTAGGCAGAGTCTAGGGGCACCCTTACTAATAGCTTTGGTGTCCTGTCATTAGCAGACAAATTGGTCCTTTCCTGGTCAATGACTATTTTCTGCTCTTCTTCAATAATAGATAGTCCTGCTAGTGAGAAGTGCTGTGGTGTGTGCTGTCAATACTGTTTTAAATTTGAATGGCTATGATAATATGCTGTACTGATTTACAGCAGTTTTAGTCCTGGCTTAGCAGGGTTAGTGTTTTTCTGTAGCAATAACGGTAAGTTTATTTGGTGGCCTCTGATTCTCAATATCCCATAACAGTGCAATTCATTCATAACACTTTTATGGGTCAGGCTATTTTACTTTGGTGACGCACAACGTATTTCTTGCCTCTCTATTCAGCGAGAACTATTCAGTGACCATAATGTCAGATATACCAAAACCTGATATTCCAAGTTTGTGAGCAGATTCCAGTATTCCTAGAAAGAAAGATATTTACTGAGAAGTTCAAATAAATTTGGCAATAAAAAAACAAATCCAAACCAAAATAAGTTTCCAAATGCTTGAGAAGAGTCTTGATTTGCTACTGAAAACATAATTAATCATCAGTACCTATTGGGGCCACACAAAATCTCGATTGTGATTACTATTTAAATTCCAAAAGTATTTCCCTGAACAATTTTGAAAACTTGATCACAGCTAAAAGTTTGAAAGTCATTGACGTTACCTGACTGGGTGAATTTTTTTTAATGCAAATGAAACTTTAAATTAAAGAAAAAAATATCCAAGCTCCAGGTTCATGGTAGGCTGCTGTGATGGTTTTCTAGTGTTTTGAGGACAGTGCTCAGAAATGCCATTTTCACCCTCATTTTTGGCCACTTGTGCATTTAAGGGAAATCTGCTCCTTTATATTGAATGGACCACCACCATTTTTCTTGGAAAGAAAATGCTATCTTATTCTCTCCATGCCTATCTTTATCTAATTAAATCTCATAGATTATGCAGGAAGCATTTCAGCCTTTTCTTAGATGCCTGATTTTCACGAATCTTTTATAATGATCTTATATCGCAATGGACTTTCCAAGAAATGGGACTAGGATAGAAAATTTGAGATAAGTAAAAGTTCAATCTAAACTTCTCATTACTTATCAACATATATTCCAACTGCAGCAAAGATTTAAACATAAAAAAGAAGCCAGGAAAGCCCCAGAAGACACTAAAGGGGAATTAGTCTATAGTCTTAGAGTGGAGATAAACTTCCTAGCTATGAATCAAATTCTAGAAGACATGATTTAAAAGACCAATAAATTTTGATTTAAAAATGAAGAGTAGTAAAAAAACATACTTCATCATGGACAATTTATTGTAATAAAGACAGAAGACAAATTGGGAAAAATTGTATTTTCTTAATATAGAAATTTTTAAAAAACAAAAACCCAATTAAAAATTGGACAAAGAAGCTTCTCGGAGTTCAAAGGAAAATAGATGCAAATGACTCAAACATAAAAGATTTTAAAAGTTACTCTTAATAAGTGATGTATAAAATTAAATTATACTAAGATACCGCTTCTCATTTATATTGGAGAAATGAAATCCAGAAAAATCATAACACACTTTATTGAGAAGTTAACAAGACAAAGGTATATTCATGCCTTATTTGTAGGAGTTGAAATTACTAAAGACAATTTTGCAAAGAGTAGCAAAATTACAATTGGCCCAACACATAGATTATTTATTGATAAAATCTAGCCTCCAAATTAAATATGTTATTATATAATACTGTATTCATCTGTTCTCATGCTGCTAATAAAGACATATCTGAAACCCGGTGATTTATAAAGGAAAGAGTTGTAACTGGCTCATAGTTCCACGTGGCTGGGGAGGCCTCATAGTCATGGCAGAAGAGCAAGGGATGTCTTACATGGCAGCAGGCAAGACAGAGCTTGTGCAGGAACTCCCTTTTATAAAAACATCAGATTTTGTGAGACTTAGTCACTATCATGCGAACAGCACAGGAAAGACCTCCATGATTCAATTAACTCCCACTGGGTTCCTCCCACAACACACAGGAATTGTGGGAACCACAATTCAAAATGAGATTTGGGTGGGAACATAGTCAAACCATATGAAATACCATTTTATTGTTTGTAATGACAAAACATTAGAAAGAACGAAAGTTTCCATCTGAACAGATCTGATTAAATAAACTATAGTTTATACAGATATTAAGTCCTATGCCATGATGTAAAAGAATGAGGACGATTTGTATGTAAAGGTGTAGAAACATCTCTAGGATGTATAATTAAATGAAAATGTAAAGACCATAATAGCATACATATGATGCTGTTTCTTATGTAAGAAAGAAAGAAGGATAAGAGTATATTTTTCTGTTATCTGTATTTATTATTACTAGTATTACTTGTACACAGAATACCCAGGATGGGTCACAAGAAGCTAGTAAGACTGATGATCTATAGATGACTGGGTTGAGAATAGGATAAATAAAGTTAGAAATGGGAGCAGGATGTGTCACTGTATACTTTTTTTTTATATTGCTTTGATTTTCAACTATTTAAATATATTACTATTTAAAAAATAAAATTTTCTTTAAATTATCTTGCAGACAAGGAGTGGGTACATAAGAAAGTAATAAGCTCTCCATTCTTGGAATTATGGATGTTAAGATCAAAGACCTCTTCCTGTGAAGATTCAGCAGTTTCTAATGTCTACCACCAAACAATTCTTACTTGTTACAGTTAAAATTTACTCTCTCTATACATTGATATATGTGTGTGTGTATATATATATGCTTGTATATACACACACACACATATATACACACACACATATTTTTGTGTATGTGTGTGTATATATATATAAAACTATGGATACATACACATACAGAAAGAGAGAGACTGAGAGAGAGAGTTAATTTTGTAGCAAGAAGATTTGAGGAGACCGACTGGGTCAGATTCTCAGTGAAATAGTCATAGTAGAGAGAGACATTCTTCCAAAGCTACTAACCACATCTCTCATAGTTTTTACGCATTTTTTTCAGTCAGTGAAGCTATAGTATATTTTCATAAGAACTTACCCATCTGTAGTATATACCCCAAATCTACTATTAAGGCTTAAATGTCACAGTTAGAGTAGTTCAAACATATGACTTCTGAGAGTTGTATGAAATTTAAAAATCATACCTAAATAGAAGAATGTTTTAAAATTATTGTATATTTTATGACTTTACTGCTATTAGAATAGGTCATTTTTATTATAAATATAATTCAGATATCACCACCTTCATCTTGTTAGTGGTATACTTCAGGATCATCCAGGGATACAATAAAGAAGCCAGTAAAATTTGCCAATAAGAAACCAAGTACATATAAAACTTATTTTTTAAAAAGAAAAACAATCAGAATCCTAGAAAACTTGTCTTTCTTGATCAATAAATTTTTTCACTTATCGAATATGACGACTTTCCACAATAGCTTTTAGCAGCATTATTTTCCATGGTTCCTTAACATTATCTGAGAGGAGTGTATAGATACAATATGCTACGAGGACTCCCAATATCACAAAGTAAAAGAGTTTCTTCTCATTTTGTAACTCTGTTTCTTCAACAAGACAGCATTATAGTTTATATCCATCCCTGAAATTAAATAGACATTGGAAAACCCCCACCCGAAACTATTACCTAACTTTCTATCCCAGAGAATTCTTGTCAGCAAAACAGATTGTTACGTTGTATCAAGTGTTACCAGTAACAGTACAAATTCCAGTGAGCACTGTGAAAAGGAAAATACTCACTTCTGGCAACTTCTGTCCAAACTGCTAGCATTATTGTATCTTCAGATTGTCACTGGACAGAGGGCTGTTGCCCACTGACTTGGAGAAAAGCATGTTAATTCTCAGATATTCTGGAAAAAATAGTAGAAGCACATCCTCCCAGTGGAGAGAAAACAAACTGATTCATTTAAAAATTCTGATATATTTTAAATAATTAACTTTATTTTATCTTTCATAAACCCCAAGTAATATGGACAAATTGAATATCTTAAGTACTGATTGGAGGGGTTTGTAGTGAATAATGGAAAACCTTGCTGCAAAAGAAACTTTGAATCATGTCTTAGAAAGGCTGACTGGCAGATGAGAAAAATAAAGGACTTTGTAATATAAAAGGCACTAAAGTAGGCTTTGTAAATATAACTTTTAATCTATATAACTTCTTGCTCTTTCATATCCCATCTTAGTTAATATATGACCTCACCTGATATGTTGTTGAATATCAAGGTACTTGATAAGAAATGAAGGAGTCCTTGATGTGTCCTTAAGCTTATTCTGCTATTCTGCTGTCTTTAATGTAAGAGTCACTCTTTTCTTTTCTTTTCCTTTTATTGTATTTTATTTTTTGAGAGGGGGTGTTTCTCTGTTGCCCAGGCTGGAGTACGGGAGTGCAGTGGTGGAATCATACCTCTTTGTAGCCTCTACCGCCTAGGCTCCAGGGATCCTCCCACTTCATCCTCCTGAGTAGCTGGGACCACAGGTGTGTGCCATCATTCCCAGCTAATTTTTTAAAAATAAATTATCTGTAGTGATGAAGTCTTGCTATGTTGCTGAGGTTGGTCTTGAACTCCTGGGCTCAAGCAATCCTCCTGCCTTGGCCTCCCAAAGTGCTGGGATTACATGAGCTACCACGCACAGCCAAGTCTTACTCTTTCTTTAACACGGTTCTATGTTCTAGAAAGGCAAGAAAACAATTTGGATAACCACCTTTTTCTGTGTTGTCAGGAAAATTTTTGCATGGAGAGTGGATGATATAAATGGAAAATTTTCAATTTACAGCAGCACTTGCCCAGGAGAGAATCAAAATTAAACCCTGTGTTTCGCTATAATTCTTCTGACACTATCCTCTTAAAGAACCAAGACCTTTAAGTAATCCTGCTAATCCTGACATGAATCCAACCAAAGATTCTTTCCTGATGAATCAGGATCATGGGGGTTTGTTTAAACCAATTGTGTATAGTCATTTGGACTCATCTGTACTACAAGGGCATCTAGTTTTCAGTAAGCGATAACAAATTATGAGCTATAATTTTTAACTCCTCCAAAAGTAAACCTTTCTCACATGCCACAATATATCACATGTACCCCATAAATACTATGTATCAATCATAAAACAGATATGTGAATACTAAGCCTAACTTTTAAGGTTTTGTTTTTTGTTTTTTGGGTATTTATTTATTTATTTATTTATTTTTGACGGAGTTTTGCTTGTCACCCAGGTTGGAGTGCAATGGTGCTATTTCGGCTCACTGCAGCCTCCGCTTCCTGGGTTCAAGTGATTCTCCTGCCTCAGCCTCCCCAGTAGCTGGGATTATAGGCGTGCGCCACCATGCCCAGCTAATTTTTGTATTTTTAGTAGAGACAGCGTTTCACCATGTTGGCCAGGTTGATTTCAAACTCCTGACCTCAGATGATCCACTGGCTTCGACCTCCCAAAGTGCTGGGATTACAGGCCTGAGCCACCGTGCCAAGCTTAAGGTTATTTTCTTAGCTATAATATTCTCATTTTCAAATGCTGCTCCTCCTCGTGGCATAGAAGGTTTTTGTTGTTGTCATTGTTGTTGCTGTTTTTTATTCCCTTCTGCCAACTGCGATGTATTTTCACCAGTGCCCTAGGGCAGCTTTACTGGTGTCCTTCACTCCAGCATGTTAGGGTTTTATTTCTTAAGAGAGATAGAGGACTAGGATCCCAATGGACTTCTGCCACCATTCAGCTGCCATTTCCCTCCCTGGCTCACACCATAAGGGAAGCTTTCTCAGGAGTCTCTCCAATCTTGTGTTTGTGTGTGTAAATCTATGTTTATCTATCTATCTATCTATCTATCTATCTATCTATCTATCTATCTATCTATCTATCTATCTATCTATCTATCTTCATCATCATCATTATCATCGTCTTCTTACCGTTATGTAATCAATCTATGTAATCTATCTGTATAGCAGATATATATCACAGACAGATAGATTTCTCTTCAAAACATTACAATTTTGAGCAGGTTGCTTCTTAATGATTTTCACTGTCTGAGTGGATGCTCTATTGAATTCTGTCTTACTACTCTCCATATTTATTTACCAAATCCCAAGGAGGAAGAGTAAAATCAAAAACAATGTGAAGAAAGAATGCTAAAATCAATAGACTTCAGCTGAAGTTCTAGCAGGAAACACTTGTGCATTCGTCACTTTGTGGCCAGTCCAAGTTCAATGTAATCAAAAGTTTACTTTGTGATTAAAATAAAGAAAATGGAGCTCGGAGTAAGAACAAGGTACAAAAAGCTAAATAAACCCCTTTCCATAAAAGCCCATATAATGAAGGTATTTACTGTTTAAACAATAATCCATAGTAAGTATATATTGTGTTCACCATTTCAAGATGAGGATTTCAACTCACTTAAGGGAAGTTTGTTAGAATGTGCTTGATTCAATAATGTGATTTAAAATGAAGATATGTTAATTCACATCTAATAGGACTGTTGTTTGGGTTAAGGTAGTAATGAATGCAAAGAATTAAGCTAGCGCTTGGCATCTAGGAGATTCACAATAAATGGTAATATAGTTACTACTTTTATCACTGTATAATATCATCATTACAGTGAGAAAGGGACGCAAACATGATTCATGCTGATATAGATCTGACTTAATCTGTCCCCTATTTTGAAAAAATGCTGCCGAAACTGCTGACCTGAAATCTGTAGAAATGTAGCAATTTTTGATAGCATAGAAAAGGCCAAGATGGTACAGTGCAAAAGTGCAGTATATTAACGCCTAATGACCAATGAAAGTCAAAAGCCTTTCCCTGACTTCTTATAGATTATTAATCTATTAAAAATGGAGAAAAGAAATAATGTATAAATCATCAGTTCTAAGTGGAGTTTTACAGATTAAAGGAGTGCAACTTTTACACAGATAAGAGAAAGTTTTCCGTGGTTTTTCTTTCCCCTTTGTCCACATGAGTCACACTTTCCCTTGTGGATAATATGTACTATGTAAAATAATGGCATATCAGAACCCCATATGCAACAACAATGTAAAAATACTGACATCAGAGCTTCTTGCTGCACCAAATTCTTGACTTTTTAAAGATATTTAGTTTCATTTATATTCAAACAAATGTTACTAAGGCAAAAAATGGTACAGCTTTCAATTTTACATTTGTAAATGTTTCCAAAGTGTTTGTAGAAATACTGTCAGAATTTAAATAATAAGTAAACCCTAGGATCTTATTTTTTGACCCAATTAAAGATTAAGATTTAAGCATGTTTTCAATAGCAAATTAAGGCTTTTCTCAAGTTAGAAAACTTAGAAAGTGGTTGTAATTTGAGATTATATCATTCTTACCAAATTCATCTAAGCTTTTTAATTAATACCTTTCTTTCCAAATAACTGAGAAATTTGTTTATGAACTGGAAAATCACTGTGGATATTGAAAAATATCTGATAAAAGAGAGAAAATCATTTTGAAAACGGTTTCATTTACTCCCTTTAATCTTCTCACCTCATCTAGAAAAAATGGCGGGACTTCAAGCAATCTGTTTATCAAATGAATCCTCATTAGTTGTTGATGGACCAAAGGAGATTTAACTAAAGCAATCTTTATTGCTATAGAAAGACACAAGGCTAACACTGACATAAATCATGTTATGTGCACATATAGTCATTCAAAATAAGGCAGAATAAGACAATTCTTAACGTTGCAACACAGCAATATACAACACAGTTGTGCTATTGGAAGCAGGAGAAAACTGTGGACTAAGAAGTGTTCAAATTGGCTGCTTTCCTAGCGGATTGGCCTCCAAAGCTGTAAGTAAGGAGCACAAAAAAATTAGCTATGTCATGCTGCTACCTCTGGTTGTCATGACTGAATGTTTGCACAAGGCTAAGGAAATAGCAGATATCTTCACTTTTCTTTATAATTCACTCAATATGCCAAGCTTTGCAGCTTAGAAAACATAAATGCCATGGAATTTAGGATGTGAACTAGCATATATAGCCCACCAAAGAGAGCATCAAAACAGACTGAATTCTAATCCATGCACCCATACACTCACACATACATTTCTATCAAAGAACTTGTCAGGTTTTAATAACTCCCTTTATTTCTCTCTCTTGAAAGAGACAATATCAAGAACTTGCATCATGGCTATATGCACAGTCCCAAATCCAAAGTCTTTAAATACATGTTTGTTGAATAACTTAATTTTCTTTAACTGTGAGGGTATTAAGATACCTCTCTAATAAAGAATTAAAACCACTTTTTAAATGTTGCTTTCTTTTTTTGTATCTCTTCTTATAATAGGAACAAAGTTTGAATTTTGATAAAGTTCAATTTATCTACTTTTCTTTTATGCCTAGTGCTTTTTTCTGTCCCATGTCTAATCTAAGAAATTTTGGCCTAATAAAAGATTACAATGATTGTTCTCTTATGTTTTCTCCCAGAAGTTTTAAAGGTTGGGTTTTTTATTTTTTTGTATTTACATCCATGATTCATTTTGAGATTATTAATAATTTTTATATATGGAATGAAATAAAAGTCGGGGTTAAGGATTTTTTATATGGATACTCAAATGTTAAGCACCATTTAAAATATACTACACTTTTGGAATTGAATTACTTTGGCAATTTTGTCTTGAAAAAATTGACCCCAAAGTTACGGATTTATTTCTAGATTGTCTTTTTATGATCTATCTGTCTATCCTTATTGAAATACTTCATCGAAATAAATCCTTTTTGAATATTATTCTACTGAAATATCTTGATTACAGTAGTTTTATATACAATCTTAAAATCACGTACTGTAAATGTTATAAATTTGTTTTCTAAAATAGTTTTTTAAATATTCTACATTCATGTTTATTTTCATACACGTTTTAGGATAAATATGATATTTTCTTTAAAAATCAAACTAAAGCCTTCTGGAAACTAGATTGGGATCATGGTAAATAAATAGGAGAACTGACACCTAAGTAACCTTGAGTCTTTTGGGCAATGAGCATCTTATTTCTTTCTGTTTATTTAGGACATCTTTAATTTTTCCCAGAATAGCTTCCATTTGTCTGTGAACCCGTCTTGTATGTATTTTGTTAAATTTCTCTCTAAATATATCATGTTTTATGCCATTTTAAAAATAATAGCTTTATTTTGCATGCCCAGATTTTACTATCTTAAGGCACTTTGACATAATTATATATTAGCATAGTGCAATATCATTGGAAATAAATTTTAAGATAATAGCACAACACATTTTGTAGAACGCTGATATGGTTTGGCTGTGTCCCTGTGCAAAACTCACCTCGAACTGTAATCCAAATTGTAATCCTACATGTTGAGGGAGGGACCTGGTGGGAGGTAATTGGATTATTGGGGCAGTTTCCCCCCATGTTACTCTCATGATAGTGTGCGAGTTCTCATGAGATCTTGTTGTTTGATAAATATCTGGCGCTTCTCCCTCTCCTCTCTGTCTGTCTCTCTCTCTTGCCTGCTGCCATGTAAGACGTGCCTTGCTTCCCCTTTGCCTTCTGCCATGATTGTAAGTTTCCTGAGGCCTCCCCAGTCATGCAGAACTGTGAGTCAATTAAACCTCTTTTCTTTATAAATTGCTCAGTCTCAGGCATTTTTATAGAAGTATGAAAATGGACAATACAAATGTAAAAAGAAATTTTGTTAAAAGATAAACGACTGGCCGGGCGCGGTGGCTCAAGCCTGTAATCCTAGCACTTTGGGAGGCCGAGACGGGCGGATCACGAGGTCAGAAGATCGAGACCATCCTGGCTAACACGGTGAAACCCCGTCTCTACTAAAAAATACAAAAAACTAGCCGGGCGAGGTGGCGGGCGCCTGTAGTCCCAGCTACTCGGGAGGCTGAGGCAGGAGAATGGCGTAAACCCGGGAGGTGGAGCTTGCAGTGAGCTGAGATCCGGCCACTGCACTCCAGCCCGGGCGACAGAGCCAGACTCCGTCTCAAAAAAAAAAAAAAAAAAAAAAAAAAGATAAACGACTATCTCAAAAGAATATACAATTCAGCAACAAAGGATTAATTTCTTTACTATACATAATATTTCTACATATTAACAATAAAACAGAAATGGCTTAATAGAAAAATTGAGGACTTACGTATTAACAGCTATATAAATTTAACTATATCCTAACCATATGTCACCTATTATGTCAAAGACTGCAAATTATTCCCCTGTACGCATTACCTTTATTCTCCATATATTTAGTCACTCTTTAAAATCTTTTATGTCTTTATCGCTCTCTCTTTCTGAGGTAATCTACTTCTTGATAGTTATGTTCTAGTTCACTAATATTCACTTCAGCTAAGTCAAATATGATTTTTAAACCATCTTTTATATTTTAATTTTCAATTGTTAATCTTCCAAGTGCTCAAGAATAATGATGACCACAAAAATTCAAATCTCAAGAAACATCCTCCAACAAAACAGTTCAACAAGAGCAAATAAAGCTACAAAGCCTCAAACTTCAAATTACTTCTAAGTAGAAAAGTAAACGGTAACTTTCAACAGAGTTATTTCTCAAGTTCTTGCCTTGAAACTGTACAGAGAATGAGATATGGGAGAGAATTGTCTGGGAAAAGTACACAGAAAAGAAAGGGAAATGAAAGGTCTAAGACTGAGCTAAAATCATCCCCCCAGATAGAGAAAGTGAACCCAAAGCATGAAAAGCTTGTACAAGAATCTGAGTGCTAGATCATAAAACTTAGTGAAGGTAATTAATAACAGGTGTGCACAGCTCATTGTGGGTGGTAACTAGGGGAGAAGATGGGAACCAGGGAAAAAGATGGTAAAGGGGAGGGAGTGGAGACCTTTAGAGACAAGGTGGGAACGTGAAAAAGGAAAAAGAGAACTTTGGTAAATATTTTCTAGCTTTTCTTCTAACTGTTTTTATATGAAATATAAACACTAATACGTAAAAAGAAAACATTTGAAGGTATAAAACCCGCTGGTAAAATTAAGTACATGAATAAACCTGGAACCCGGTAATACTGTAGTTCTGGTGAGCAGTCCACTCACAACTCTAGTATGAAGCCCAAAATACAAATCTATCAAAAATAAGAATACCTAGAACAACTTGTTAAGAGATAGTCAATATCTATTCTATATTTAGGTTAAGTCATATGATGATATTCAGGACTTTTATGTTCCTATAAATTTGTCCCCTATTTTGTTCTATAAAATGAGAGAAGAGTTTTGAAATCTTCAATCATAACTGTGGGTTTATCAATTCTCTCTTCAGTTTAGTCATTTTTTTTTGCTTTCTGCACTTTGAATCTCTGATACTAGGTGTACACACATTTAAGATCGTTTTGTCTTTGACTGCTGTATCTTTGAAATGCCTCTCTTTATCCATAATTTTGTTTTGTTCTGAAATTGACTTTGATATTAATATAGCCAATCCAGATTTCTTATGAATAGAAGACGCATAGTATGGCTTATCCAAACATTTTACTTTTATATCTACCTTTTTTTTTTTTGAGACATAGTCTTGCTCTCTTGCCCAGGCTGGAGTACAGTGGTGTGATCTCTGCTAGTCCCAGCTACTCGGGAGGCTGAGGCAGGAGAATGGTGTGAACCTGGGAGGCGGAGCTTTCAGTGAGCCAAGATCGCACCACTGCACTACAGCCTGGGCGACAGAGTGAGACTCCATCTCAAAATAAATAAATAAATAAATAAATAAATAAATAAATAAAATAAAAGTAAAATAAAAAATAGCTAATTTTGTTTGCTCTTTTGTTTTGCTTTTGTTCTGAACAACTGAAAGTGTGATTGCTATTTACTGAAATAAGACAGACAAAGATCAGAGGTTATTTGAGGGACATCAAAAATTTGTTTGGGATTTTTATTTAAATCCAAGTGAGCTTGCCAAGTAGCCCACTGGATACATACTAATCTGGATTTGAGAATCTCCAGACTGAAGATGTGACCTGCGTGGGTTGCCTTCCCTGTCATTTAAGGCCATGAGACTGAATGGCATCTCAGAGAATAAACTGAAGATAGAGAAGAGGCCCGAGTTCCAAGATCAGAAGCACTCTACTCAAAATAGATCCGAAAGCAACAATAGATGTAGTGACATGAGAGCCAGTGACTCAGAGGTAACCAGAAGACTGCAAAATAGAAGGGAGATTGGTGATCTAGCCTGCTACATCATTAACATTGACAAGAAAGATTTTGGTGGTTAGAGCAATTTTGGATGAAAGGTTGATTGGAGAAGATATATAAGAACGATTTGGAAGAAAGTATATGGAGGCAGCAAATATAGACAGCTCCACTCAGTTTTTCTATTTGTTTTGCTATAAAGGAAAATAGAGAAATATGGTGGAACTGGAAGGGGAAATAGAGTCATGAGAGATTTTTTTAAAGAAAGTGAAATTTTATCATATTTGTATTCTGGTGGAAATGATCCAAGAGATAGCAATAAAGCAGAATGAAAAAGAGATAATTTCTAGAATATTGTCTTTGAGAAAGCAAAAGGGGATGAAATCTAGTATACACTTAAGAGAATTTGGCTTTATATAAGAGCACAGTTTAGTTATAATAATAGGAGAGATTGACTTGGGGAAAATAATATGATTGATGGACAGCATTAAGGGCACATTGGAAGCTCGCAATATTGAATTTACAATGAGAACATTGAAGCAGGATTATTTTATTCTATCATGCTCATCTGTGAAGGATAAAGAGTGATAGGGGAAGGAGAAAGAGATGGGGGAGACAGAGAGAAAACCTGGGGGTATATATGCAATGAAGTGATAATGACTGACTATACAACTTAATATGAGTAATGAAGAAAATAAAAAAGAAAAATATATGAGCATAGAGAGGAAATACGAAATCCAGGTAAAATTCTCAAGCATTGTGACTATTGAAATATTAGTGGGAGTGGTCTGCAAATACAGCAGGTTATAATCTGACAGTAGTCTATTTAATGCTGAGATTATAGAGAGGGTATAGTTTTGTTAGTAACAAGGTCTAAGGCATGATTATAAGGACAAATGATTTGTGCAGAATAGAGGAATAGACGACAGATCATTGGAAAACAGCAAGTCATAAAAATCAGAGTCTGTGTTGCTGGCTGTATTATCTGTATAGATTTTGAAATTCTCAATTGTAATATTGGAGATATTACATTGTGGATATTGGAATGACAATAATAATGGATTTGGATATTAGAGTGACAATGAGCTTAAAGATAAAATACTTGTGACATGAGAGCCAGTGACTCAGAGGTAAGCAGATGACTACAAAATGCGAAGGGAGATTGGTGATCTAGTCTGCTACAATAATTCAGAAGGCTGTAAAGAGAGGTAACAGTCTGGGAGCAGCAATGAGCAAGGAAGACATCTACTGCACATTAAAATCCTGTAGTATGAATAATGTGGAAGAAGAAAAATAGAAGCAGCATGATCCTAAATTAAGTACTGGATCTCAGTTGAAAGTTGATGGAAAACACTTACAAAAGCTTGAGGGTGTCATGCATAATGAATCATGAGTCCCAGACAGCACAGTGGAATTTATAGGAATCAGGGAGGGACTGTGGAAAAGACAGAGTAAGGTACAGGGAATGACTTTACAGGGATTAGGATTTGGGAGATGAGAGTGACTTGGGAGTGATGACTGATGTAGAGAGGGATAAAAAACAATTAGTAAGAGCCAGACCTGGTGACTTAGAATACAAAAAGCCAGTTGGTAAGGTAGAGGACACCCATAATTATTTATCCTATTTTACTTTGAGAAAACCAAAGATAGGCACCTACATGGATATTTGTACCAGAAACTGAATCTGTAGGTAAATAATTAAAGAATGTTTTGTTGCTGTTGCTATCATTCCCTCACTCTATTGCATCTTCGTTTTGACAGTAGTCTTGGGAAAACATGGTATAACTAATACCAATTCATTTCATCATTATTGTTTATGTTGCTTTAATAAGGTTTTTTGTATCATAACTCCTGTCTATATTTAAATGTATCTTCCTACTCCAAATGAAGACTATGTTCTCATAAGGGAACGTAGATTATTTTGATTTATAGGCACCTGGCTTGAGGGAGGTTAAGGAATAGGGCATAGAGATCCAAATAAAAAAAAACAGACAAATGCCTCCTTCAACTAATTGAGTACACAAATATTACAGTGATGCTCCACTGGGAGTTGTAAGTGTAATTCATTTATACATCCATCTTATGCATTATGTGACCCCAAATATTTCTATATATTATTCACACTTAATTTTAATCACTTACCCTAAAGAATTTGTGGCCTACTTCTTATTGCCTATCTACTGCTCACGTGATATTACTGAATATTAGTTTTATTCAGAATGATGTGCTCAGATTAAAAAAATATGACTCCTCAGGCAACCTTAACAACTAAGGCTGATCACATGAGATATAATTCTGTAAAATGACATATAAAAATGTCTATGTATGTGTATATGTATATAGAGAAAGTGGGGCTTCCAGGAATGCTATTGTTTTTTCTGATATAACAAACAAAACTGGAAGTGTGTGATTTCCCCCACTGTCCCCACCAGTGCTTCCTGCTTGTCAACAGCTGAGCAAGAAAATAAAGCAAGCTTGGTTTCCAGTTGCTATGAAGAAACTGTGCTGGTCCTCTGCTGCCTTCCTTAGTACACCTCCAAAACGATCAATCCTTACATACCATATGATCACTAAGGCTTATTCTTTGTGGTCTTTCCCCCATATGGTGCCTCTATGGACACAAGAACTTTCAGAGATTTAAGTTTTTTAATTTGGTTGTATCATTTCTTCCTTGTCCTAAGCTCCGCTTGCCACCATAAGCCACTGCCACATGTGGAGCTACTGCCTTATGCTAGCTCTGTGCCTACCTCAATCTCCCTAACGTCTCACAAAATTAGAGCTGCCTTTCCCTAAAATAACTAAAAGATCATTTGCATTAATGTTGGTATCCTAGTACAGAAAGAGGTCTGTATTAAGAGATAAATTTTACAGTGATAGGCAAACACTATTATATTGAGGCAAATGCTTTTTAAAAGAGATGACACATATTTCATACCGGTTCTCACAGGGAAGTATTTCAAGTTTCTAAATTCATGCTGACTGAAACTCTGGCATTTTACAAACCAGATGTGTTTGTTTAAAACTTTCTTCTCATCTGTAATACTATTAGGCAATCAAAAAACTATAGCTGTAAACTAGAGATTTAACAAATGAGTAGCAGAAGAAAATATGAAAGGATCTTCACAGAAGTGAGTAAATAACATAATAATAAATGAAATGGAGAAGAATTTGCTAGCAGTCAAAAAATAAAAACAAAACCAAAACCCACTATGGCCATGAGGAACTTAGAAAGGTCACAGATGATAAAAATCAATTCAAACATCAACCCTTTGATTTTCACTAATTTGTTTCCTGTTCTGAGCCTCATACATTTTAAATAAACCATTGCTTACATTTTTTACTATAGATTTTTACTTAGCCAACTCATATACTGATCTTCATTCTATACCCAATTGTAAGCCCATTATAGGAAAGAGCTCCATGGAATCCATCCTCACTGTGGTTATAGGTCACTTTAACTCCAGCATTCCACAGTCGGGTGACGTACATGAGTCCATCATCTCTTAAGATGTCATACTGACAGGTGACGATATAGGTCAGGTGATGATATAGGCCACGCAACTTGTCATCAGCCAAAAAAGGGGCTGCCCTCATATCTAGGAACCCTGGATATTTTTTAGCCAGCTCAGAACTACTTATGAGTTGGAATATAACAAAAGTGGCCTTTCTTAAACTTCTCAGTGAGCAAGGAAATCCAATTAACAAATTTGAACAGATGGTTTGATTCCATCAGTACATGTTGATTAAAGAACATGATTTTTCAAGTGATCTGTCTGTGGTAAAGTATTCACTCCAGAACCTGACCATGAATGGTTTGGACGGAACTAGAGAGTCTAGGTTTTCCCGATGTGATAGTAAATCCATGTCAAGAGTCTGAAGGGCAAGATATGTTCAAGACTGAAGCTTGAGTTTAATCTTGACATCTGGATATTCTATGAGCTGAAAAACAATTAAAAATAAGTTTCTTGAATAAATAATTTTCATTTGAAAACATTTTTATTTAAAAACAATACATTGATGTGAGATTAATTAAGATTCTCAACAAGATAATCAGAAACAACAAAAATATATCTCAGGAACTTTCCCAATTTCAATATTATAGGAATCTGTAATATAATACTATTAACGTAAGCAAAATGATTTGTGCTATTTTTTTCATTGGTGGGGAAAGAGACCATCTAATCTGTGATTAAAAAGCAAAATCTCAGGCCAGACACAGTGGGTTATGCACTTTGGGAGGTCAAGGTGGGTGGATCACCTGAGGTCAGGAGTTCGATACCAGCCTTGGCCAACATGGTGAAACCCAATCTCTACTAAAAATAGAAAAATTAGTCAGGCATGGTGACTCACATCTGTAATCCCAGCTACTGGGGAGGCTGAGGCAGGAGAATCGCTTGAACCCAGGAGGCAGAGGTTGCAGTGAGCCAAGATCATGCCACTGCACTCCAGCCTGGGTGACAGAGCAAGACTCCGTCTCAAAAAGAAAAAAAAAAAAAGATCAAATAACTAAGAATTCTAATTGGCTGTAACACTGAACAAATTAGTTCTGAGTAAGTCCTATAGGCCCTCTGTGAAACATGTGGATCAGATTGATTTGTTTTTTAAATGGGAATATTTCAAGTGTGTTCTTTCTCTTCCTGCTGCAATCATCTGTATAATTATCTTTTTACATTTCTATATGGCAGTGGTATCCTAATTAGAAAATAACTATCTCAGTGTTATGTGGGAGATTGGGAGCCATAAATACAAAAATATTTATTAAAGTTAAGCAAGAACATATTAGGATTCTCATTCCTGCTGTAAACGTCTAATTCATTTTAATTTTCATGTTTTAAATATTCAAATTATAGTAGTGTTAAGACAAATATTATCTATAAATCAACATACATATTTTCAGGGTGTGCGAAAAGTTTCCTGTTAATGGGGTACTAAATTAGGGAAGTAGACACCAGCAATTTGAGTTTTAAGAACGACTTCAGGTGATTCTGATGCAAGCTAAAATTTGGGAGCCACTGGTATAGGTCGTAAATAGTCATTATGCATTCTGGTGCTTCTCAGATCAAAGGTTAATGGGTAAACTGGAAGCCTATTCCTGAAAACTCACAACAGCATTTTCTGTATAGCGCTGAAGAAAGCACAGCATGCTGACATTCTTCCGGGAATATAAATATAACTTTCCAAAAATAAAAAATAAAATATGCACATACCGCAGCAAAACCAAATAGCAGCAAATTTTATTTTATTACATTTAAAACAAAGTTAATAATAAGAACCACTTAGTAAAATAAAATATTTATAAGTCCATTAGAATATTTTTATATAAAAATAATTTCTGAATTTAAATAATCAGTTTAGTGTTATAGCTCAAGTAAGATTGCCACACACATTCCATTTAGCTCAATATCTAGTATGAAAGATGCTGTTTACATTAATAGAGGTGTGGTAAATAATTAAGTAGGTAGCTGATAGGTGGTTGATTTTAGATAAGAAAAAACGAAAATATTTTATATTTTACCAATAAATCAACTTTACAGGTAACTAAATCTTTGAACCTGCAGCTGTTTTATTAAGCTGTCTTTTATTATTAAATAAAATAAGCATAGAAAATCAAGCACATTGGCTGGGCACGGTGGCTCACGCCTGTAATCCCAGAACTTTGGGAGGCCAAGGCAGGCGGATCACGAGGTCAAGAGCTGGAGACCATCCTGGCCAACAGGGTGAAACCCCGTTTCTACTAAAAATACAAAAATTAGCTGGGCATAGTGGCACGCGCCTGTGATATATGCATATATGCGTGTGTATATATATGCATATATACATATATATATATATATATATTTTTTTTTTTTTCAGATAGAGTTTTGCTCTTGTCACCCAGGTTGGAGTGCAATGGCGCGATCTGGCTCACTGCAACCTCTGCCTCCCGAGTTTAAGAGATTCTTCTGCCTCAGTCTCCTGAGTAGCTGAGATTACAGGCGCCCACCACCATGCCCGGCTATATATATTTTTTTTATTTTTGGTAGAGACACGGTTTCACCATGTTGGTCAGGCTGGTCTTGAACTCCTGAGCTCAGGTGATCCACCCGCCTTGGCGTCCCAAAGTGCTGAGATTACAAGCGTGAGCCACCGCAGCAAGCCTACTGTTACATTTCTAAGTATCTTTTTCTCCCATTCTCTTACCTCTCTTTTTGGTATAACATTTTTTTGTTATTTTTTTGAGACAGAGTCTCGCTCTGTGGCCCAGGCTGGAGTGCAGTGGCCGGATCTCAGCTCACTGCAAGCTCCGCCTCCCGAGTTTACGCCATTCTCCTGCCTCAGCCTCCCGAGTAGCTGGGAGTACAGGCGCCCACCACCTCGCCCGGCTAGTTTTTTGCATTTTTTTTAGTAGAGATGGGGTTTCACCGTGTTAGCCAGGATGGTCTCGATCTTCTGACCTCGTGATCCGCCCGTCTCGGCCTCCCAACGTGCTGGGATTACAGGCTTGAGCCACCGTGCCCGGCCTTGGTATAACATTTAAAGCACTATTGGATTTTCAGACTGTATCTACTATATCTTTAATCTACTTTTTTGTGTTATTTACCTTTTTGGCTCTTCAAGTTTCATTTTGCATGGTTACATGAGTTGATATGACTCACCTTTCCCATCTATCAATTTACAAATGATCTCTTCAGCTGTGTAAAATTACTTATGCCATTTTTAAGGTTTTAATTTTTATAAGTTTATTTTTTTGTTTCAGAATTTGTTTTTTTTAACAAACCTCGAATTTTCTGCTGAAATTTGTAACCCTCATTTTCACTGAAGAAAGTAGAACAATTGTTTCACGTTCTGTGGCTGATAGCTCTAAGATCTAAATTTTGTAGAGTATTTCTATTGTCTGCTGATTCAACTTGCTTTCCTTCATGGTTTCTTGCTTACTTGTTTGCCCAAGTATATTTTACAGTGTTTTGGGCATTCAATTTCACAAGGTATTTGCAATAATAATTTAAAGACTATGATGGTATCGTATTTCTCCAGCAATGTCTTTTATGTATTTCAGTCAATCACACAGTAGTAATTACCACTCACACTACCTTAATTTAATTTAAATTCAAAGCTTGAGGTTCCTCCAGCCATCTGGATGATGTGCAGCAAGGCTTTAAATGGAAGTGAGTTTTGTTTTACATCGGGTTCACTTTGACTCTGAGAGTATATTTCTACAGGGCGTCACTTAAAGAGAGGAGTGATTTATGAGTGTACTCATATCTGCAAGGATTTGAATGTATAACCCTGAGAAGCTTCCAAAGCTCATCTTGGTTTAATTGTTTCCTTTTGACTACCATATGTCTTTAGGGCAGAGAGGATGTTGAGTGCTACAATTATTTTTTGTGAATTTTTCTCTTTTTAGTCTTTTAAAATTTTTGGCCTAGAAGTTTTCTATATCTTTTTAGCCCTTTACAAGATACTTTAGCTAGATTTTTAATAAGTATGGGTCAGAATTAACTGGTTCATCATTTTAGAAGTCTAAACTCCATAAGAAGAAAGGCTTATTATGTAATATAATAAAAATAAATTGATGCTTGAAGAGATTAGTTGGCTTGTCTAAGGTCATTGCTGGACATTGCTTCAGCTCCAATAATCTGTGCCTCCTCATGGGTTAATTGTACTGCACTAGGAGGCCTCTCAGAGCAACAATGTGTAGGCAATATATAATTCAATTTTGGGGAAGTTGCATGTATCTGTTCTGTAGTATATTAGAATGAATCACAAAATTTGTATTTTTCCTTTGGCTAGAAATCAGAAAAAGGTTATCTTGAATGTACCAATAACCAAAATTTACACATTTCCAAAGTATATAAAATAAATAATAAAATCAGCGAAAACAATATTTTTTGCACAGTAAATTGAGATGTGATATTTACTATCAAAGTCAGTAGTTCAATTGCAGAATCAGTTATTAAACTACAGACATTCATTTGCAAAGTTTATGTAATTATTTTTCCCTGTAGAAACATTGCTTCTAAGATATCACTGCCTGGTTTATTACGTCAAAGAAAAAGTACCTAAAACAATTTTATCCATAATATAGTAGGCTAGTTATAATTATGGAATACTTTAAATTGACAACTCATAGGTGTATAATTTTAACTAAATGTCATGTAAACGATGTGAATAATATATGAAAAGTATAATTTCTTCTGCAAGTATATAATATCTATGAATCTGCTAACATTTTTTTCTAAAAATTTTATCTGAAGTAAATATGTTTAAGCATAGGATATTTAAGAACTAAAGCAAATCTGAGCATCATATCTGTTGGGTCACCGCTGCAGCTGGACTTCCACCAGCAGTGCCTCCGGAAATGCCAATTCTTTTAGGGTCTATACCATATTTTTCAAGAATATCTTGGCATAACAACCATCTTAGTGCATTATATACATCTTCAAATTGATTTGGAAAGTGATAGTTAGGTGCTATCTA
Organism: Theropithecus gelada; assembly: GCF_003255815.1. Taxonomy (NCBI): domain Eukaryota; kingdom Metazoa; phylum Chordata; class Mammalia; order Primates; family Cercopithecidae; genus Theropithecus; species Theropithecus gelada. The sequence goes on from NC_037669.1 coordinate 140,381,930, forward strand.
TAGCTGTGGGCAGAATAATAATTTTTAAATCAACCATTTTTAATTAAAAGGTATATGATTTTCTGCTCACTGTAACCCTAAAATCAAAGGTAAACTTTTTCTTTAGCAAACCTGATACTTTGGGTCATCACAAATCCAAAAACAGATTTCATCCTTATGATGATGCTCTATATGAAAACTTTTACAAAGGTCATTTACACAAGTAAACTCTTTAATACAAAACTTGGATTAAGCTTAAGGAAAAAACAAACACACAAGCAGGTATTACATTTCCCTAGATAAATTTCTTCCAGAATGTTTTTCTTCTGTGATCATTACACTTTGGTGGTAACCAATAAATGGTAAGCAAATCTTCAGAGCTGTTAGATTCTACCTTAATCTAATGGTCAGTTGGCATATGGTCACTACTGTGTTTTTTCAAATGGTTCTTCATTTTTCTACCCATTTTTATTGGGTCCATTTTCCAGGAATTATTGATCTAGAATGCTTTTTGAGAATAGATTTTGCTTATGTTCCCATGTGCAATTTGGTGGCTAATTGCTTCTGGTGAAGGATTTTACTCTGACAAACCTTGTAGTAACTTTGCTTTATCATCTAATCTTCAAAACAACCCTATTATGTATAAAATATTATATGATTCCCAGTTTAAAGATGAGGAAACTAAGCTAAAGAGATCACATTCAACTTGTACGAAGTTGCAGAATTAATTTTAGAACCCAAATTTGAACCTGATTGTCTGATTTCAAGACCCTCATTCTTATTCACTCTCCTAGTGAAAACTAGGCTGGAAATCCAGCAGAGGTAATTTGTCCATAAGATCCAATAGTTTAATTGTATTCTAACTATTTCTAAGCTTCCTGTTTCTGATTCCTGTTTGATCTGATTTATTATTTCCCATGTCTGTTCCTATAATGCTCAAGCTCACTTTCTCTATGCTCATTCTCTCAATTTCTTGGCATAACCAAAGAAATACCAAAAAACTGAGAGCATTTTCCAATATAAAAGCATCTGGCCAAAACCCAAACAAACCAAGGGTGCTCTTACTAGGTTGATACAACAACAGCATCAAGTCTATCGGTTCTTCGTCTTGACAGAAGGTCATAATTAAACAAAGCTGAAATTTTTTTTAAAAAAGAAGCAGCCAAATGAATTGATGAGTGTTTTTTTTCAACAGAAAGCCTACCTACTAGTACACCTTGTTCCTCATTGATATACTCTAGAAAAAATATTTCTAATATTTTATTGTAATTATAGAACATTAATTCTTCCCAGTGTTCCTTTTACATGTGCATTGTCAGCTTTCTCATTCATTCCTACATTTTTACACTGGATTGTTTAAACCAGTTTTTTCTCCTCAAGATTAATCTCCGCCTCCTTCATTTAGCAGGTGTTAGGTGTTGAAAGTACAAACACATTTATATTAGCTCCAACTTTAAGGAAGTCACAGTCTACTGGAGACAGGGGTAGGGAGGGAAGGCATACAAACCAAAAGCAGTAATGCAAAATAATAGTTTCTTTAATAGAGTACAGAAAGTGCTCTTTGGAAATCAAATTAGAATTCACAAAAACTCCCAGAGAGAGATACAGAAGAGTAAATAGGAAGTAGAAAGAGCTAAGACTTGAATTAGGTATTCATATTTTCTTGGCAGACAAGAAAGAATGTGTTTTGTTCTGTTTTGTTGTTTTGTTTTGTTTTGGTATGTGTATGAATTGGGGATGGGTCACACTTGTTTGCTATGGGGCTTGGGCAAATGCAGATAAGAAAATTGTTAAAAGATAAATAGAATTTGGTAGTAACAAGTGTCAGGAGAAATCATACAGTGGTGAAGGAGAAGTAACAGGATATGAGGTTCTTACAAAACCCATCTCTTGGGGGCCATGGAAAGAGGAGTAGATATTATTATGTTGTAACTTTTCCAAAATCAGGTGCTGAGTAATCTTGACATGTCAAATACACACTAAGTCTTAAGTTTTTATTTAACCTTTACTATAAAAAGTCATGCTCATATTTTTTATTGGAATACATATTTTTATGTTTTTCTTTAACATTGAAATAGTATTAGGCAAATGTTTTTTTTTCTGAGTTTATTCTTATTTAGTTCCTTTACCTTAGTAAACATATTTTCATTTTTCACAGATACTTTGATGTAAAAGTTTTCAAAGAAGGTCTTTGGGCAGAAGAGACTCGTGGAAACAGGTATGTCATACTCAGGTTTTCTGTTAGAAACATCACTGCATTGTTAAGTGATGACTTTACTATCTGAATTTAGAGAAAATAATAGAATCACCCCATTTACTTCTCCAATTTACATTCCCAATCTACATCAATACCCATCAACATCTACTTTCCTTCTGTCACAAATGAAGATATGTCCCTCTTCCTGTGTGTTGCCAATTCTTCCCATCCACATTGAATCCAATTTGCTTCCATATTCTCTAGGTCAGATAAACCCCCATCCCTTCCTCTAGCTAGCACTCCCCACATTTCTCCAATGTACCTCAATTTACCACCATCTTAACTTCAGCTTATAATCATGTTCCTAGACCTCCCATACATAATTATAAAATATATATAATAAAAACATATAATATAAAATATATTTGTAGACAAATAAAATAATTTTAGATTCTATAGCAAATAAAATTATATGTAAAATATATCATGTTTATATAAGTACATAAATGCATTAAACAAAATATATATGATATAATATGAAATCAAAATAAAATACCCCTATTCAACTCTGTTTCTTTTTTTTTTTTTTTGAGACAGAGTCTCGCTCTGTTGCCCAGGCTGGAGTGCAGTGGCGTGATCTCAGCTCACTGCAAGCTCCGCCTCCTGGGTTCACCCCATTCTCCTGCCTCAGCCTCCTGAGTAGCTGGGACTACAGGCACCTACCACCACACCCGGCTAATTTTTTGTATTTTTTTAGTAGAGAGGGTATTTCACCATGTTAGCCAGGATGGTCTGAATCTCCTGACCTGGTGATCTGCCTGCCTCGGCCTCCCAAAGTGCCAGCTCTGTGTTTTTAATCTAACACCTTCTTTCTCATTTCCTTAATATTTAAGCTTACAAAAAGACTAGAGTTACCATTTCTATTTCTTCATATTTAATCCACTGTTCAACTTACTTTGTTGTTTTTTACTGCAACTTTCTATCAAATTTGCAATTAATAATAAATGTCTAAGTTCGTGAAACAAGTTCTCTTCTTACCTGAGATTTGCTACAGCTTCGGGTAGTTATTATGCCCTCTTTCAGAATGAGATTTAAAATAGTTCTTTTACATCTACATAGCTCCAAAGAAATAAATTTTGGACAACTGAAGTGTTTTGTTATCTGACACGTATGTCTTGATATGATGGAGTCAACATTTCAGTAAAATGTATGTTATATGATACACTAAAATTTTTAACATGGAGCACATACCAGCATCCCCCATACACCAACCACCACCATGAATATAAACTAAGCCCCTTCTTAGTATCTCTGACTTTAGTGTTGGCACATATACATGGACAGGAATATTATTGAAAGTTGTCTCCATCACAGTGACATTTTCTTCAGATGTAGGTGGGACTTCTTGAAAGCTCATAAAGAACATTGCAGTGTTCATGAAATGATTGATTTCCAAAGGGTTCGGCCGACAAAACCTAAAAGGAGACATAGGAAAAAAAATACTAATTTACAAATATCAAATGCCAGCGTTGCTTATGAACACAGAACTATGCATAGGTATTCCCAATGGTCCTGTCTCAGTCTCACAGGTGAATCTGAATGGCACAGTTGGAAATACCGGAGGTTTAGTGGTGTTGTCACTGAGTTGCCTTAGGTTAAAAAAAAGTAAGGAATTACTGAGGAATTACAACTTGATAAATTCCATGCTAGACAGTTTGAGTTACAAAGATAAATAAGACAACTTCTCTTTTCTAAAGAAGCTCAGATTCAAGAAGGAAAAATAGATGTGTTAGCAATTACAAAACAACATCACCGCGTATCTCATAAATATGTACAAAGAACTTTGTCAGTGGTCAGTGGCTCAACTAGCTGCCTGGATGAGAAGTGAAGAGGAGTTTTCAAATAGCCGGTGAGCCCTGATATGAGTACTGAAGGGAGAGCAGAGTTTGGCCAAAGGGGAAAATCTCATGCTAGGCCAAAGCAATCTCCACAAGGACACTTCTATTGTAATCAGAGAAATGCATGTAGTTTGGTAAAACAATAAAGATGTCTGTACAGGGATCCATAAAGAAGAAGGACCTCCAGAGGTGAATATGAGCCAAATCCTGATGGACCTCTAATGTTGGGATTCCAAGGATAAGGAAGACTTGCTTTCCTATCTTAAGTTGGAAACGTGGATTAAAGGGCTGGGTGATCAAACAGCTAGCTGAACCTCTTTCCTATTAATGAAAATTAAATAAGTACAAAAGAAATAACAACATTGTCTATTTTCAACACTAAATTGTCCCCACCCTATTCCGGAAGAGGAAGTCAGGAAATACAGTTCCTGGAACTCCTTGCCAGTGTAATTATAATTAAGTTATGCCACAGAGAGGCACTCTTATAAGACTTAGAGGACAGAAAAGAAGGAAAAGCCATTATTTTTTGATTTTGCAATACTGTGGGTATTCATACAGACATTGACAAATATGTGGCTTTTAATGCTTCTGATTGTCCTTCTGAGAACTGCCACTTCAGTAATGCAGGCAGCTGGAATTATTGATGACTGCTCCTCACTCCCCCATTCTAAAGATTGTGTATCTCAAATCTTCTATTCTGAATTGATTCCTATTGACCTCCTTATAGTGGTGTCTGTATTCTGAAAAAATCATGATTGATAAAGCATATGGTCTAAAAGGAGGTCTCAAAAAAGAACATTTAAGACATGTGTTAGAATTAGATATCTGATCTGGTTAGATGTAAAGACAGTAATAGCCTCATTGCCAATGTAAAAATGAAATTCTGTTAATGCATGAAATGCAGTAGCAACTGTTACTTAGTTCAACAACTGTTGTAGTTTCTATTAAGGGAGAGTTTTCAGACATTAAGTGACTTGCAAAAAAAAAAATATTATGTAAGTAATGATGAGTCAAGCAGCGACTGCATGTGAAATGTAACAGAAAGAAGCATTACATTCTCAGGATTTTAGTTTTCGTCTTAAATTACAGTCAGGAAAGCAAATACTACTATACCTTCCCGGAAAGAAATCTCTTATATCTTACATCTCTGTCTGAAAATAGAAACAAAGTATCGTGGAACTGCAATACCAACCGAATTCATGGTCCTCCTGGATGTCTTAGTCGAAAGTTGAAATTTGGTCTGACATTCATATCTAAATAACATTCTGAGTACTGGATTAGAACCATTTGTATGGGTTCTGATGAACCTAAACACTCTGAATTCCAAAGTCCCACCAAACCTCCCCTGGCAGAAACAGCAGGTAACAGTCTCATTTAAGAAAGATTAGATGCCAGAATTCTTCTGGAGGTTTTAAATGAACAGATACATTGACAATACTTTTTCCTGCGTGTTTATTGGTTTGTTCACTGATGAGAGTCCCTGGGAATGCTCAAGAGCACTGGGAACCCTAATCCCCCTGAGTTCCCTATGAGAACCCAGAGGAGTTGGTAGCATTGACGTCTCTGCAAAGATTCTCTTTTGGTCATCCTCAGAGGAGTCCCTGAAGTGTAAGTTTCTTCTGGCAGAGAGTGGGTCTTCAATGCAGGTGAATATGTTATGAAAACCAAATGTACTGAATGTCCACTCTGTGCAAAGCACAGTGCTAAAAAGTGCAATTGATTAAAGATGCCTGTTTTACAGAGTCCAGTCTTCATAGACTCTATGAATAAGCTCAACTGTACTCGTAAATAAGATTTAATACAAGGCAGAATGAGGAAAGACCTTGAATAGGGGGCTAAGGTAGGAAGAGGAGTGGGATCAATTCTAACTGACCATCATGGAGAAAGTTTCTCATGAATGCTCTATTTGATCTTAATCTGAAAAATGTATTTAAAATTTTTAGATTCAGTGAGAAAGGCCAGAGCAACTTGATCAAAATCCTGAATGAAGGACATTATTTCATAGGTGTTTACAAAAACCATTTTATTTGAGAGCTAACTTTCTTGGGCTATATGGTTGAAATTATCCTGGGAAGCTCTACTACGATGACATTGTGGGGTGCTGTATTCAGAACACAATTGTCCATTCTTTCTTTACAGGAGTATTAACAAGCAGCTTAATATGCCCTAATGAGCCAACAACAAAATAAATTTTTTATATATATATAATGTTAACATGTATGATTAAATATTATTAAATCGTGTAAACCACTGGTTTTTTGTTTGTTTTTATTTATTTTTATTTATTTATTTTCTTTTTTTAAATTGCTATACTATAAGTTCCGTGCAGGTTTGTTACATATGTATACTTGTGCCATGTTGGTGTGCTGCACCAATCAACTCGTCAGCACCCATCAACTCATCATTTACATCAGGTATAACTCCCAATGATATCCCTCCATCCTCCCTGCTCCCCATAATAGACCCGGGTGTGTGATGTTCCCCTTCCCGAGTCCAAGTGATCTCATTGTTCAATTCCCACCTATGAGTGAGAACATGCGGTGTTTGGTTTTCTGTTCTTGCGATAGTTTGCTGAGAATGATGGTTTCCAGCTGCATCCATGTCACTACAAAGGACACAAACTCATCCATTTTATGGCTGCATAGTATTCCAAGGTGTATATGTGCCACATTTTCCTAACCCAGTCTGTCACTGATGGACATTTGGGTTGATTCCAACTCTTTGCTATTGTGAATAGTGCCGCAATAAACATACGTGTGCATGTGTCGTAATAGCAGCATGATTTATAATCCTTTGGGTATATACCCAGTAATGGGATGGCTGGGTCATATGGTATTTCTAGTTCTAGATCCTTGAGGAATCACCATACTGTTTTCCACAATGGTTGAACTAGTTTACAATCTCACCAACAGTGTAAAAGTGTTCCTATTTCTCCACATCCTCTCCAGCACCTGTTGTTTCCTGACTTTTTAATGATTGCCATTCTAACTGGTGTGAGATGGTATCTCAATGTGGTTTTGATTTGCATTTCTCTGATGGTCAGTGATGATGAGCATTTTTTCATGTGTCTGTTGGCTGTATGCATGTCTTCTTTTGAGAAATGTCTGTTCATATCCTTTGCCCACTTTTTGATGGGGTTGTTTGTTTTTTTCTTGTAAATTTGTTTGAGTTCTTTGTAGGTTCTGGATATTAGTCCTTTGTCAGATGAGCAGATTGCAAAAAATTTCTCCATTCTGTAGGTTGCCTGTTCACACTGATGGCAGTTTCTTTTGCTGTGCAGAAGCTCTTTAGTTTAATTAGATCCCATTTGTCAATTTTTGCTTTTGTTGCCATTGCTTTTGGTGTTTTAGACATGCAGTCCTTGCCCATGCCTATGTCCTGAATGGTATTACCTAGGTTTTCTTCTAGGATTTTTATGGTATTAGGTCTAACATTGAAGTCTCTAATCCATCTTGAATTAATTTTCATATAAGGAGTAAGGAAAGGATCCAGTTTCAGCTTTCTACTTATGGCTAGCCAATTTTCCCAGCACCATTTATTAAATAGGGAATCCTTTCCCCATTTCTTGTTTTTGTCAGGCTTGTCAAAGATCAGATGGCTGTAGGTGTGTGGTATTATTTCTGAAGACTCTGTTCTGTTCCATTGGTCTATATCTCGGTTTTGGTACCAGTACCATGCTGTTTTGGTTACTGTAGCCTTGTAGTATAGTTTGAAGTCTGGTAGCATGATGCCTTCAGCTTTATTCTTTTGACTTAGGATTGTCTTGGCAATGCGGGCTCTTTTTTGGTTCCATATGAACTTTATAGCGATTTTTCCAATTCTGTGAAGAAACTCATTGGTAGCTTGATGGGGATGGCATTGAATCTATAAATTACCTTGGGAAGTATGGCCATTTTCATGATATTGAATATTCCTATCCATGAGCATGGTATGTTCTTCCATTTCTTTATGTCCTCTTTTGTTTCACTGAGCAGTGGTTTGTAGTTCTCCTTGAAGAGGTCCTTTACATCCCTTGTAAGGCGGATTCCTAGGTATTTTATTCTCTTTGAAGCAATTGTGAATGGGAGTTCATTCCTGATTTGGCTCTCTGTTTGTCTGTTACTGGTGTATAAGAATGCTTGTGATTTTTACACACTGATTTTGTATCCTGAGACTTTCCTGAAATTGCTGATCAGCTTAAGGAGATTTTGGGCTGAGATGATGGAGTTTTCGAAATATACAAACATGTCATCTGCAAACAGGGACAATTTGACTTCTTCTTTTCCTAACTGAATATCCTTGATTTCTTTCTCTTGCCTGATTGCCCTAGCCAGAACTTCCAGCACTATGTTGAATAGGAGTGTTGAGAGAAGGCATCCCTGTGTTGTGCCAGTTTTCAAAGGGAATGCTTCCAGTTTTTGCCCATTCAGTATGATATTGGCTGTGGGTTTGTCATAAATAGCTCTTATTATTTTGAGATACATTCCATCAATACCAGATTTATTGAGAGTTTTTAGCATGAAGGGCTATTGAATTTTGTCAAAGGCCTTTTCTGCATCTATTGAGATAATCATGTGGTTTTTGTCTTTGGTTCTGTTTATATGCTGGATTACGTTTATTGATTTGCGTATGTTGAACCAGCCTTGCATCACAGGGATGAAGCCCACTTGATCATGGTGGATAAGCTGATGTTGGCCTCATAAAATGAGTTAGGGAGGATTCCCTCTTTTTCTATTGATTGGAATAGTTTCAGAAGGAATGGTACCAGCTCCTCCTTGTACCTGTGGTAGAATTCGGCTGTGAATCCGTCTGGTCCTGGACTGTTTTTGGTTGGTAGGCTATTAATTATTGCCTCAATTTCAGAGCCTGCTATTGGTCTATTCAGGGATTCACCTTCTTCCTGGTTTAGTCTTGGGAGAGTGTAAGTGTCCAGGAAATTATCCAGTTATTCTAGATTTTCCAGTTGATTTGCGTAGAGGTGTTTATAGTATTCTCTGATGGTAGTTTGTATTTCTGTGGGGTCGGTGGTGATATCCCCTTTATCACTTTTTATTGTGTCTATTTGATTCTTCTCTCTTTTCTTCTTTATTAGTCTTGCTAGCTGTCTATCAATTTTGTTGATCTTTTCAAAAAACCAGCTCCTGGATTCATTGATTTTTTTTGGAGGGTTTTTTGTGTCTCTGTCTCCTTCAGTTCTGCTCTGATCTTAGTTATTTCTTGCCTTCTGCTAGCTTTTGAATGTGTTTGCTCTTGGTTCTCTAATTCTTTTAATTGTGATGTTAGAGTGTCAATTTTTGATCTTTCCAGCTTTCTCTTGTGGGCATTTAGTGCTATAAATTTCCCTCTACACACTACTTTAAATGTGTCCCAGAGATTCTGGTATGTTGTATCTTTGTTCTCATTGGTTTCAAAGAACATCTTTATTTCTGCCTTCATTTCGTTATGTACCCAGTAGGCATTCATGAGCAGGTTGTTCAGTTTCCATATAGTTGAGTGGTTTTGATTGAGTTTCTTAGTCCGGAGTTCTAGTTTGATTGCACTGTGGTCTGAGAGACAGTTCGTTATAATTTCTGTTCTTGTACATTTGCTGAGGAGTGCTTTACTTCCAATTATGTGGTCAATTTTCAAATAAGTGTGATATGATGCTGAGAAGAATGTATATTCTGTTGATTTGGGGTGGAGAGTTCTGTGGATGTCTATTAGGTCTGCTTCGTGCAGAATTGAGTTCAATTCCTGAATATCCTTGTTAACTTTCTGTCTCATTGATCTGTCTAATGTTGACAGTGGGGTGTTGAAGTCTCCCATTATTATTGTATGGGAGTCTATATCTCTTTGTAAGTCTCTAAGGACTTGCTTTATAACTGTGGGTGCTCCTGTATTGGGTGCATATATATTTAGGATAGTTATCTCTTCCTGTTGAATTGATCCCTTTACCATTATGTAATGACCTTCTTTGTCTCTTTTGATCTTTGATGGTTAAAGTCTGTTTTATCAGAGACTAGGATTACAACCCCTGCTTTCTTTTGTTCTCCATTTGCTTGGTAGATCTTCCTCCATCCCTTTATTTTGAGCCTATGTGTGTCTCTGCATGTGAGATGGGTTTCCTGAATACAGCAAACTGATGGGTCTTGACTCTTTATCCAATTTGCCAGTCTGTGTCTTTTAAATGGACCATTTAGTCCATTTACATTTAAGGTTAATGTTGTTATGTGTGAACTTGATCTTGTCATTGTGATATTAGCGGGTTATTTTGCTCATTAGTTGATGCAGTTTCTTCCTAGCATCGATGGTCTTTACATTTTGGCATGTTTTTGCAATGGCTGATACCGGTTGTTCCTTCCACGTTTAGTGCTTCCTTCAGGATCTCTTGTAGGGCAGGCCTGGTGGTGACAAAATCTCTAAGCATTTGCTTGTCTGTAAAGATTTTTATTTCTCCTTCACTGATGAAACTTAGTTTGGCTGGATATGAACTTCTGGGTTGAAAAGTCTTTTCTTTGAGAATGTTAAATATTGGCCCCCACTCTCTTCTGGCTTGGAGAGTTTCTGCTGAGAGATCTGCTGTTAGTCTGATGGGCTTCCCTTTGTGGGTAACCCGACCTTTCTCTCTGGCTTCCCTTAACATTTTTCCCTTCATTTCCACTTTGGTGAATCTGGCAATTATGTGTCTTGGAGTTGCTCTTCTTGAGGAGTATCTTTGTGGTGTTCTCTGTATTTCCTGTGTTTGAATGTTGGCTTGCCTTACTAGGTTGGGGAAGTTCTCCTGGATGATACCCTGAAGAGTGTTTTCCAACTTGATTCCATTTTCCCCCTCACTTTCAGGCACCCCAATCAGACGCAGATTTGGTCTTTTCACATAATCCCATACTTCTTGAAGGCTTTGTTTATTTCTTTTTCCTCTTTTTTCTTTAGACTTCTCCTCTCACTTCATTTCATTCATTTGATTCTCAATCGCTGATACTCTTTCTTCCAGTTGATTGAGTCGGTTACTGAAGCTAGTGCATTTGTCACGTATTTCTCGTGTCATGGTTTTTATCTCTGTTCAGTTCGTTTATGGCCTTCTCTGCATTGATTATTCTAGTTATCCATTCTTCCATTTTTTTTTAAGATTTTTAGTTTCTTTGCACTGGGTACGTAATTCCTCCTTTAGCTCTGAGAAGTTTGATGGACTGAAGCCTTCTTCTCTCAACTCGTCAAAGTCATTCTCCATCCAACTTTGATCCATTGCTGACGATGAGCTGTGTTCCTTTGGAGGGGGAGATGTGCTCTTATTTTTTGAATTTCCAGCTTTTCTGCCCTGCTTTTTCCCTATCTTTGTGGTTTTATCTGCCTTTGGTCTTTGATGATGGTGATGTACTGATGGGGTTTTGGTGTGGGTGTCCTTTCTGTTTGTTAGTTTTCCTTCTAAGAGTCAGGATCCTCAGGTGTAGGTCTGTTGGAGATTGCTTGAGGTCCACTCCAGACCCTGTTTGCCTGGGTATCAGCAGCAGAGGCTGCAGAAGATAGAATATTGCTGAACAGCGAGTGTTCCTGTCTGATTCTTGCTGTGGAAGCTTCGTCTCAGGGGTGTACCCCGCCGTGTGAGGTGTGGGATGTCAGTCTGCACCTAGTGGGGGATGTCTTCCAGGTAGGCTTCTCAGGGGTCAGGGACCCACTTGAGCAGGCAGTCTGTCCCTTCTCAGATCTCAACCTCTGTGTTGGGAGATACACTGCTCTCTTCAAAGCTGTCAGACAGAGTCATTTGCATCTAAAGAGGTTTCTGCTGCTTTTTGTTTAGCAATGCCCTGCACCCAGAGGTGGAGTCTGCAGAGACAGGCAGGCCTCCTTGAGCTGCTGTGAGCTCCACCCAGTTCGAGCTTCCCAGCAGCTTTGTTTAGCTACTTAAGCCTCAGCAATGGCAGGTGCCCCTCCCCAGCCTTGCTGCTGCCTTGCAGTTAGATCGCAGACTGCTGTGCTAGCAATGAGGGAGGCTCCGTGGACGTAGGACCCTCCCGGCCAGGTGTGGGATATAATGTCTTGGTGTGCTGTTTGCTAAGACCCTTGGTAAAGCACAGTATTCAGGTGGGAGTTACCCGATTTTCCAGGTCGAGCTGTACCAGCTGACCAGCACTGATTGTCTGGCACTCCTCAGTGAGATGAACCTGGTACCTCAGTTGAAAATGCAGAAATCACCCATCTTCTGTGTTGCTCGTGCTGGGAGCTAGAGACTGGAGCTGTTCCTATTTGGCCATTTTGCTCCCAAGCCTACCACTGTTTTTAAAAGTAGTGATTTTGCAACAGTCGTTGAGTTAAACTATACAATAGTCTAATTTCCTAATTCATTTATTGAAAGGTCTTTTATAATTATTATTCTGTTATTTAATGCTGTCTCAGATTAATTTTATCCAAAATCATATATTCAGTTGTTACTAGGTTTTTCCTGAAGTTAAGAAGTTAGTTATAATCAAAACAAAAGGCAACAATTAACCAACTAACAGCTATTATAGATAGATATAGATAATAATGACTTCATAATGTATACATTAACCTATATAATGTACTATATGTATATTTACATTGAGTTATATGTCTTATTTAAATCTATACCTAATCCATACAGAAATCTGTGTTCATACGTATATCTATATTGAAACTCATATATTTATCTATATAAAACTGTCAGTTATTTTTCCACAAATGTCACTTGGGCATGATTTGCTATGTTTTTTTTAATCTTTTTGGCACATGTTAGCTGGGAAAACTTTTTGTATGATTGCATCAGGAACTAAAATCACAAATATCCACTGATAATACTAGCAATTTTATGCAGAAAGATACACATAACTACTCTATTTATTGAGTTTTTAATCCTTGCCAGATACTTGCTTTCCATCCATGCACCCATTTGGCTCTCAGTAAAATCTGGTAAGCAGTAATATCTTTCTAGTTTTTAGATGAGTCTACTGAGGTAAAAGTGATTAAGACACTGTTCATGTAGGTCCCCAGAGGCAGTAAGTGCTGGCATGTAGACTAGTGGTCACTCCTGAGCAGCCAATATGCTGCTCCTTAGTGACCAACATTATGAAAGGCCCGAAGAAGAGAGAAGATGACCAGAGACACAGTGGTCACCAATCCCTCAGTATTTGTTGAACTTTCATGGATGTGAGAGTCTATGCAGAAACCTAAAATCGAGGTCACCCTGGGCCCAGCCCAGAATCTAGCAGGATTGCTGTTTCCTGTGGCTAACCCCATTTCCCTGCCCAATCATGCTACATCTGGGTCATTATTGCTGGAGTAATCAGCCTCCAAAGCCTGTCAGACACTGACTAAGCATTTGTGTTTCACCCTCACCTGCATGAAGTTCTATTCTTCTGGCTACAATTGTGACATCACAGCAGTCCTTTCTCGAAACTGTGTGCTTTTTGTGGGTCTAACTCCTAACGTCCCTTTGGGACAGCTGCTGGGCACCAGTAAGCAGGGAGGGCATTGTTTGACACTTTTTCCCACAAAAGTAATTTATGCTGACTTAGTTGGTCCTCCCTGGATTTAAATCAGTTAAGTACAGAAATACAAGCCTGTTTTTCAAAACATAAATCACTGGCCTCAGCTATTTCATCTGTAAAGAAAGTTTGTTATGTTTCAACTAAATATTTTATTAAAATAATACAGAAAGGTATATGCAATACAAACTAAAAATAGGAATTTAGCTGTGAAAGTACTAATTGTAACATATGGGAGAAAATACTAAGCATAATATTTTGCAAGGGCATTCTGTAATCTCACAAGTTTTTAGATTCTATTAGTAAGTGTAGTAAATATATAACAAAAGACTGAGGATTCATCAGCATTCAAAACATATTGCCTGGTGTCTGAAATCTGAATTGAATGACAGGAGTTTTATACTTTATTCAGCTGTCTTCTCTTTAGTGGAATATGATGAATTGGAGCAGTGGCTTAATGGACATATCTTTATACTGATCATCTTGCTCTCTTTTTACTGACACTATAACCTAAAAGCAATTTTTGATATAAATTTGAAACATTAAATGATATAGAATAAAATTCTGACTAACTCTGAAATTTATATCCCTCAGTGTACATACAAAATTGTTTATTGGTGAATCTTAATCCATCGTAGAAAGGTCTATTACCCAAGAAAAAATAATAAAATTGAATTTCTAATGATTCAAAGTTAAACAGGGTCCAGGCCTCTGGCTACACCAAGTTAGAGCTTTGTTTACCCAGTGTGGTTATTCAACAATTTGGAAACTCAAATTATCACTGGGCTTTGAAGTTCATGCTTTGGAGGCCAGCCAGTGTATCTTTGGGTAGGCCATACCAGGAAAAAGAAGTAAGCAGGGCTGTGAGAATCAATGGCAAATAGAATGAAAACAGAAGATAAAACTATTTTTTTTTTTTTTTTGAAAATGACCTCAAACCTAAAAGCTTAAAACCCTTACAATCTGGTGTAACGATAGAAAACTCTTTTCACAAACGCTAATAATCCCTAGTCTGGGATAGGTCTGACAGTGTTACTTGATTGCAGTATTATTTCTTACTAAGCCTAAATTGCAACCTCAGAGTCCTTTCAAGGTCATGCTGAGCAATCTATCAGAATTGGCACTGTGGCTAAATATAATTGAAATTGCTACTCTAGAAGATAATGCTGCATCACAGACTAGTTGAGACTTGATTCAACTCAGTCACTTCCATTTATCTTCACCATTGAATTATTAAAAGTTTGAATTACCATTTTAATATATTATGCTCAAATTGATTGGTAACCACAAGGTAGGACCAGATGGCAATAAATTCAAGCAAGTTGTTGGGTTTTTTTTTTCTTTTTGGAAGGGTTGGAGGAAAAGGGGAAAAAATAAGGTACTTCATGAAAAGGTGATGATTTTATAGAGGTTTTGAAAACATGCCAGATTCTGTGGTAATCTGATGTACTTTGGCGAATACATGTTTTTCTTTTCTTTTCTTTTCTTTTTTTAAAGGAGTCAGGGCTTTAAGTTCCTTCAAATCTATGCTTTTCTTCTGCAGGAAACCATACAGAACATGAAAGCAAACAAATAATCAATAATCATGGTGATAAACTCTATTTCTTCAAAGAAACGAAGAATCAAAGAAAACCCATGAACTATAAATTACTTGCAGTGTTGAACCAAAGCAACTGAACTGCACAGCAAACAACTGTGATAGAGCAGAATGAAAGACAAAAAGGGAGAGTGGAGGGCTCTGAAGGTGGCAGATCTTTGAAAAAGATGTTAAGTATTGGCACCAAAGATGAAAGCACCTTGCCAAGTTTAAAGACTCTTGCCAGCAGGACTGAAACATAACAAGGCTTGATTACTAAGATAAGCGGCAAAAACAAACAAACAAACAAACAAACAAAAACCTCTAGGGTCCAGAGGTAACTGATCTCAAGACAAACCAAGTCTATAGTGGAAGATAACTTCGGGAAGGAGTGGCTATATACTTTGCTAACAATTGCCAGTAATAGACTGGGGGATTCAGGAGGACCAGAGAGGAAAACAGATGAAAATACGAAAGAGGGTTTTTGGCCGGGCGCGGTGGCTCAAGCCTGTAATCCCAGCACTTTGGGAGGCCGAGACGGGCGGATCACGAGGTCAGGAGATCGAGACCATCCTGGCTAACACGGTGAAACCCCGTCTCTACTAAAAAATACAAAAAGCTAGCCGGGCGAGGTGGCGGGCGCCTGTAGTCCCAGCTACTCGGGAGGCTGAGGCAGGAGAATGGCGTAAACCCGGGAGGCGGAGCTTGCAGTGAGCTGAGATCCGGCCACTGCACTCCAGCCTGGGCGACAGAGCAAGACTCCGTCTCAAAAAAAAAAAAAAAAAAAAAAAAAAAAAGAAAGAGGGTTTTATAGCTATATCAATATTTATCAATCTAATTGACAGATATGTTAGTCATATATATAAGTATAGCAATATATAGGTGTAATTTGATATATAAAAATTGTGTATACATTTTTTAATATTTATAAATTTACATATAAATATATGTATAAATATATATATATAGAGAGAGAGAGAGAGTAGCAATAGGAGCCCTTTAGGCACAAAAAGTAAAGGAAAAAAATCTTGACTACCTCTATGTCCCAGGAAATTTTTGTAATAGTTCGCCCAAGAAAACTCATCTTATTTTATTAAAGTATGAATAATACAAAAGTTGTATACATAACATTCATGCAAGTTACTATGTATTATATGAAAAGTAATAACAGGTTCTGACACATGAAGAAAACAAGCTAGAAAAAAGTTACTACAAAGATAAAATATATAACACGTTATTTCACAATTATTTTTAAAAATAACATAGAAGAAATATTAAAAAGCAAAAACACATATTCAAATAATAGGCAGATATTGGCAAATGACTGCTAGTCAAAAGGAAGGAAGGAGTGACTAAAAATTAGTACTAGTACTAGTACTGGTAGAACTCGGAAAAGCAATAAGGCAAAAAAGACACATAACTTCAGAAATCAAACCGAGGTAAAGAAACTCAAGGTAATATATATGATAGATACAAAAAAACAAACACAAGGAAGTGAAATGTAAAAAGAGACTAGGAACTTTCAAAGAGAAATGACATATTTTAGTATACAAATATATATATGTACACATACACAAAATAAATACAAATAATAAAATAGAGCAAAACAGTGACCCAAAATAAATATTTTTATAAATAATTCCAGAATAACTTTTTAAAAATAAGGCTTAAAGCTATATTCCAGTGAAACTGACCCAAGTCCAGTAACAACATACACTGGACCGTTTAACAAGTTTGAACTGAGTGAGTCTACTTACACACAGATTTTTAAAAATTAAACTTGAGGATGAAAAATATAATATATGTGGTATGCAAAACCCATATATACAGAGGACCAACTCTATATGCTAATAAAATGACTAGAAAATGAAGTAACTAATAGGAAATGAAAATGTGAGGCTGAATGTAGCGGCTGATGCCTGTAGTAGCAGGGCATTGGAGGCAAAGGTTTGGGGATTACTTGAGGCCAGGAGTTTAAAACCAGCCTGGGCAACAAAAGAAGACCCCATCTTCACAAAAAATGTTAAAAAAAAAAAAAAATAGCTAAGCATGGTGGTGTGTGCCTGTTGCCCTAACTGCTCGGGAGGCCAAGTAGTGGGAGGATCACTTGAGCCCAAGAGTTCCGGGCTGCGGTAAGCTATGATCACCACTGCACTCCATTCTGGGCAACAGAGAGATCAAGAACGTGTCTTTAAAACAAACAAACAAACAAAAACCACAAAGAGGGCCAGGCACTGTGGCTCACACCTGTAATCCCAGCAATTTGGGAGGTCGAGGTTGGCGGATCACCTGAGGTCAGGGGTTCAAAACCAGCATGGCCAACATGGCAAAACCCCGTCTCTACCAAAAATACAAAAAAGCGCTAGGTATGGTGGTGCAAGCCTGTAATTCCAGCTACTTGGGAGGCTGAGGCAGGAGAATCACTTGAACCCAGGAGACAGAGGTTGCAATGAGCTGAGATTGGACCACTGCACTCCAGGCTGGGTGATAGAGCAAGACTCTATCTCTAAAAAAAAAATAAAATAGAAAATAGAAAAAACGAAGGAAAACAAAAA
Source organism: Theropithecus gelada (assembly GCF_003255815.1). NCBI lineage: Eukaryota > Metazoa > Chordata > Mammalia > Primates > Cercopithecidae > Theropithecus > Theropithecus gelada. Next base: position 140,399,590 of record NC_037669.1, read on the forward strand.
CCCTGAGAATAAGGCATGTATCACACTTATTCAGGGCTGCAATAAATGCCAGTAGAGAATGTTGAAACACCTAAAAAATATATGCAAGGAAACAGAGTGTGAGCCAGGTGTAAATATCCAGGCTAAGTGTCCTTTAATTATCTTTTTCTTTTGCTACAAGAAGGCAGTTTGCTACAGAGAAGTTTCAAGGAAATCATGAATGGCTTCATATCCAAGTAGTTAGCCTCACTAGAAAAGAACCACAGGTTTCCGAGGGCCAGTGTGGACACTGAGGGCAGCCAGCCAGGAAACTGCCCTGTCACCTCAGTGGCTCACTCTCCTTCAGCTGAGAATCATGCTGTGTGTTCCATTTCCCTTGGCCTTTTACCAGTTGACCTTTCGACAGAATATTTCAATAAGAATACATTTTCATGTCCGAATCCAAGATTGTTGTGTAGAATTTTCTATAACTAATCACAGTGCCTCTCAATTCTACCTTTTCTGAAGTTTATACTTCATAAATACTTCATTCTGTCAGTATTCATGCCATGAAAATCACAGTAAGATTGTTTTTCTCAGCCAGCATATTTTGTTTTCTAATATTTAAAATTAAAATTACTTGAATACTTCCTTCATACTTATTCTATTAGGGATCTGTGTTAAAGAATAAAGTTTTTTTATTTTTTAAGGTTTGAAAATCGTCAAGCAAACTTTAAGAGCAAAATTTCCAAGACAGCAGGAAGTTTTAAAAATAATATAGCTGATAATTATTTTCTCCTGATTAAACTTAAATATTCACAGAGACAGTGAAATTCTGAACTTACCAAATTTGTTACCGTTTTCACATGTGCAGCTATCCACACCAGCCAACAGGGTTCCTCAATATCATCTGGGAGAGGAGTATAAACATAATACGCCCCAAGGACCCTTGCAATCAGAAACAAAATAGTCTTTCTTCCCATGATGTTCCCTTCTGCTTTTTCTACTTTGGCAACACAGCAAATACATGTTTGAAACATTCAGTGGCTGAATTTTCATTGTTTTAAGTCCTGCCATAAAGTGTTACATAACTTCCTGAGTACAAATTCCACTGTTGAGTTTTTCATTTCATGGGCCTAAATAAATATACTTAGCAGAACAACAAAGGAGAGCTCTGAGAAACAATCAGCACTTATTTTCTGCAAGTTCTGTCCAATCCAACAGCCTTATTATGTTGCTAGGCAGTTAGTAAACATTTAATGCGCAGTTACTAAGAGTTGAATACTGTGTTTTTAAAAAGGCCATGTGACAGTGCAGGAAACCCAGTGTATGTCTCAAATAACAAACCTTAGAGTAAGGAAGAACAAACATAATTTTTTTGTTGTTATTATCTTTTGTTTTGTGTTTTTGAGATGGGAGTCTGACTGTCACCCAGGCTGGAGTACAATGGCACGATCTCTGCTCACTGCAACCCCCGCCTCAAGGGTTCAAGCAATTCTCCTGCCTTAGCCTTTCAAGTAGCTGAGATTACAGGTGCACACCACCATGCCTGGCTAATTTTTGTACTTTTAATAGAGATTGGGTTTCACCATGTTGGTCAGGCTGGTCTCGAACTCCTGACCTCAGGTGATAAACCCGCCCAGGCCTCTAAAAGTCCTGGGATTACAGTCGTGAGTCACCGCGCCTGGCCCAAACAGAATATTTTAAAACTTGCAATCATGGTGGAAGGGGAAGCCGGCACATCTTCACATGGTGGAGCAGGAGATAGAGCAAGTGAAGGGAAGGTGCTACACACTTTCAAACAACCAGATCTCATGGGAACTCTATCACAAGAACAGCATGGGGGAAGCCTGAAGTCTGCTCCCATGATACAATCACTTCCCTCCAGGACCCTCCTTTAATATGAGATTTTGGTGGGGACACAGAGCCGAACTACATCAATATCTTAACCTAGAAACTGTACAATAAAAATACAATATTACAATCCTTTGGCACCACCATCAATATGTGCAGTCTTTCATTGACCAAAACGTTGCTATCGGTGCATGACTGAATGTAGAAGCAGATATATGTATGTATAAAACAAGAAACATATTGTGGAAATTGGCGCATGTGATTGGAGAGGTGTAGTAGTTCCACTATCTGTCATCTTCAAGCTGGAGAACCAGGAAAGCCGATAGTGTAATTCAGCCTGAGTGTGACGGCCTGAGAACCAATGCTGTAACTCCCAACCTAAGTCTGAAGTTGTTATTAACCTCTGTATTTCTATCTTTTTAAATTTGAGGATAATTGCTTTGTGGCCAAGAACTTAAAAAAAAAGTTTCATATGTACTTTAAAAGAATGTGTATTATGACATTATTTGGTATGGGTTCAATTTGTGTAAATTAAGTCAATTTTATTGTGTTATTGAAACTTTTTTTTTACTTAATTTTTGTGTTTTTCTATCAGTTACTGAAAAAAAATGAGTTAAAATCTTCTACTACAGGTTCTCAACTTTTGAAAATCCCCAAATCTCCTCACAAGAACTCACAAAGAAACGAATATAACAAAACCAAAAACCTATGGACAACATAATAAGAAGAAAAATGTGAGGCAAAAATATAACAACAAACCAGCTTCCAAGTATCTATGTTGGGAATAATTTATCAACAACTACAAAGCCTCTGTGGTATAAGCTTCCCTATGTGCAGGTGGAAGCAGAGGAAAGCGATGAAGTATTTGACAGAATAAGAATTAATCAACAAATATTCACCTGAAATTGTGGTTACAAATCTGAGAAAACAGTTGAAACTGGCTGGGGTTTGCACAGCCTTATGCTGAGTATAAACTATCTTCAGTGTGACCTGAAGGGGGTGGAACAGGCTGGGGCCTACTGTCCCTCAACACTAGTCAATCAAAGGCTCTTCCAGAAAAGAACTCCATACTGAGAAGAAATTGGAAAAGAATCTAAATTAAACAGGAAATGGGGAAAGAAGCGGATTAAATTGTGTGAATAAAATGGAATATTTTATAAGAACAACAGAAGAAGAAACGTTATTAATAGAAAATACACAAAATCATGGTTCCTTTCTAAGGAACTAACTTCTAAGTTAATGAATTTCCTGTGAAAACAAGCCTCAGAAATAACTGAGGTTAAATATCATTCAGAGTCATTATAGCAGCAAACATAATAAGCAAAATAACCTCTTTATAGACAATTAAAGCCCACAAAGCAGAGGAAAACTATATCCTAATGTTTTAAAATAAGCCAAAGTCATTAACACAATAATCTGCAATGTGAAAGAACATCATAAACCAGAATTATGAAAACTCAGAAATTAGTCAATAACACACAATAAAGAACCCCCTGAACAAATTAAAGAACAAACAAACAACACCATTTCAAAAATAAAGACTAAACCAAAATGGACACAAAGGCGAATAAAAATTATATAAAGCTACAAGGAATACAGAAAATGTCATAGGGGAAATATGGCGTAAAAATGAGATAGAAGTTTCAAATAAAAGGAAGTTACTGGCTACATACTCTATGATACATTTTTGTGAAATCCTGAAAAAAGTAAATTTACAGAAAAAAATGGATCAGTAGTTTCTGTGGGGCTGAGGGCAAAAAAAGGGTTTGACTACAAGGGAGAAATAGGAGAAAATATTTTCAAGCTACGAAGCTGTTCTGTGCCTCAATTATGATAAAATTTACATGATGCTATACATTTGCCAAAACACACAGGATTGTATACCAAATATGTTGAAATTTATAGTATATAAACATATAAGTGAATGCAAAAAGAAATTAGGATCAAAATTAGAATGACTTTTAAAAAAACAGCAAATGAAGACAGGGAAAGAAGATCCAACATACTGTACATGAAAGAAAAACCAAAGGAAGGGAATAGAACAATTATTCAAAACTACAATTCAAGATATTCCTGAAATCTTAAAAAAATTAAGATTTGAAGCTACATATTAATGAGGTAAACAACATAACAAGAAAAAAAGTTAAAGCATTGTAGCCAATACTGACACATTCTATTAATAGTAAGATTATTAAACTTAAAAATTCCCTTGCACAGGCCAGGCGCAGTGGCTCATGCCTGTAATCCCAGCACTTTCGGAGGCTGAAGCTGGTGAATCACGAGGTCAGGAATTGGAGACCAACCGGGCCAACATGGTGAAGCCCTGTCTCTACTAAAAATATAAAAATTAGCCGGGCGTGGTGGCACGCACCTGTAATCCCAGTTACTCAGAAGGCTGATACAGGAGAATCATTTGAACCCAGGAGGCGGAGGGCGGAGGTTGCAATGAGCCAAGATGGTGCCACTGCACTCCACCCCGGGGCAGAGAAAGACGCTGTCTAAAAAAAAAAAAAAAAAATCAAATAACTTATATAATAGAAGAAAGAAAAATCTGATTGTCTTCAGATATTATATAGCACTTTTTAGACCAAAAGGAAGTTTTATATATAAATACATCTCGACATACTGATCTAAATAAATAATTGAATAAATAAATGAAAGAGAAGAGACAAGTCTTCCTTATGGAAGAATTCCAAACAATTTATGTAGCTCTTACCCTATAGGAGATAAAGTTTAGTTTTCCCTGCTCCTTGAGTGTGGACTGAACTTAATGAGTTGCTTCTAAGGAATACAGAAAGATGGAGGAAAAAGTAATTTTATGGTAGAGACTTCTGGGAAAAACTGCCTTGGCCAAATGAATAAGGTTAATATCATCAGTTACGAGTCATGGTGATAGCATTGTTTTCCCTGATGTGATATGAAAAGGTCATTGCTCCTATGTGGTCTTCCTTTCAAACCCATGATCCAGACTGATTATGAGAAAACATAGGACAAATACAAATTGAGGGACATTTCACAAAATACCTGATAAGTACTCCTCAAAACTATGAAGTCATGAAAAATAAGCAAACACTGAGAAATTGTCATAGACCAGAGAAGTCTAAACAGACATGACAAATAGAAACATTGGGTCATCCTAGATTAAATTCTAGAATCGAAAAAGGCCATGACTGGAAAAAATATTGAAATTTTTCAAAAAATCTGGAGTTTAGTTAACAGTAATATACCAATATTGGTTTCTTATTTTTGGCAAATGTATTATGGTTATGCAATATGTTAACAATAGGGGAAATGGGTGAAAGTAATACAGAAATTCTCTATACTATCAGTGCAACTTTTCTGAGAATCTAAATATTATTTCAAAATAAAAAGTTTATTTTTACAAAATAGAGAGTAAATGGAGAGAACAGATGCAAAACATTTTAAACTATTTTCAATAATCACACTGCTGGCTGTATTGGTATGTTATTCTAAAAATGACCTCTGTGTAATGTGTGATAAAGCAGGTGAAAAGCAATATAATTCTATTGTCTCCAGTGTACATGAGAAGCAGGAATCTTAGTGCGAAGAAAAGAAGATATAGATATAAGATAAAAAGATAGATAAACTGATTTGAATTGGAAACAGTATGAATTCAAGAGATATGAGTGATAATAGTCATCACTTCCTATTTACAATTCCAACAGAAAAATGTTTTGTGATTCATTATTTATGTTAACTCTTTCCATTGTGTTTGGTCATTTCACCTTCATCATGTTAAGGAATTTTAATCTATTCATGTTTCCTCTGATTTATATAAATTAGGAACAGCTATTAATTTTATCATGCTGTTTCCTTCATCAGTTCATTTACGTGGTTCTTCTCTATCAATTCTTTTTCTTTGTTTAAAAAAAAGCTTCTGCTCTGCTAAATCTATAAATTTTTTGATGTAATAAATTATATTGATATATATTCTGATACTGAGTCACTATGGCATGCCTGCCTGCTCAAATTGTATTTTCTTTTGATACATTGCTGGATTACTTCCTAAAAAGAATTGGAATGTTTTTACTGTTTTTCTGTCACTTGGAATAATTTCAATTACAGTAGAATTAAGTAGTTTTAAATAACTCATGCAATTCTGATAAAACTCATATTACTATGAATCCATCTGTTGCTAATGCCTTCTCCCGTGATGTATTACTAATTAATTTTCCAATTTTTCTCAGCTTTATAAATTAAGGAGGATTTTTTTTTTTTCTTTTCCAGCTATGGTGATTGTTTTTCCAGTAATTAGTTGTTTTTTTTTACTTTGATTTTAGGTCAAAGAGTACATATGCAGGTTTGTTACATAGCTAAACTCATGTCACAAGGGTTTGTTGTACAGATTATTTCATCACTCCGGTACTAAGCCTAGTACTCAATTGTTATTTTTCTGCTCCTCTCTCTCCTTCCACGCTCCACCCTTAAGTAGGCCCCAGTGTCTGTTATTTCCTTTTTTGTGTCCATGAGTTCTCAACATTTAGCTCTCACTTATAAATGAGAACACACAGCATTTGGTTTTCTGTTTCTGCATTAGTTAGATAAGTATAATGGCCTCCAGCTCTATCCATGTTCCCACAAAAGACATGATCTCATTCTTTTTTATGGCTGCATAGTATTCCACGGTATATATGTACCATGTTTTCTGTATCCATTCTGTCTTTGATGGACATTTAGGTTGATTCCATGACTTTGCTGTTGTGAATAGTGCTACAGTGAACATTCACATGCGTGTATCTTTATGGTAGAATGATTTATATTCCTCTGGGTATATACCCGGTTATGGGATTGCTGGGTCAAATGATAGTTCTGTTTTTAGCTCATTAAGGAATCTCCACACTGATTTCCACAACGGTTGAACTAATTTACACTCCCAACAATATAGAAGCATTTGCTTTTCTCTGCAACCTCAACAGCATCTGTTATTTTTTTGACTTGTTAATAATAGCCGTTCTGACTGGCATGAGACGATATTTCATTGTGGTTTTGATTTGCATTTCTCTAATGATCAGTGATATTAAGCTTTTTCTCATATTCTTGTTGGCCACATGTATGTCTTCTTTTGAAAAGTGGTATCTGTTCATATCCTTTGCCCACTTTTTAATGGGGTTATTTGTTTTCCTCTTGTAAATTTAAGTATCTTATAGATGCTGGATATTAGACCTTTGTCCAATGCATACTTTGCAAATGTTTTCTCCCATTATGTAGATTATCTGTTTATTCTGTTGATAGTTTCTTTAGCTATGTAGAAACTCTTAAGTTTAATTTGATGCCATTTGTCAATTTTTGCTTTTGTCGCGTTTACTGTTGACGTCTTCATTGTGAAATTTTTGCCTGTTCCTGTGTCCAGAATGGTATTGTCCAGGTTTTCTTCAAGGGTTTTTATAGTTTTGGATTTTACATTTAAGTCTTTAATCAATCTTGAGTTGATTTATATATATGGTGTAAGAAAGGGGTTCAGTTTCAATCTTCTGGATATGGTTAGCCAGTTATTTCAGCACCATTTTATTAAATAGGGAGTCATTTCCCCATTGGTTGTTTTTGTCAGCTTTGTTGAAGATCAGTTGGTCCCAAGTGTGCAGCCTTATTTCTGGGCTCTCTATTCTGTTTCATTGGTCTGTGTGTCTGTTTGTGTACCAGTAGCATGCTGTTTGAGCCACCTGTCACAAACCCACACCCAACATCATACTGAATGGGCAAAAGCTGGACGTATTCCCCCGAAAACTGGCGGAAGACAAGGATGCTCTCTCTCACCACCTATTCAGCAGAGTATTGGAAGTCCTGGCCAGAGCAATCAGGCAAGAGAAAGAACTAAAGGGCATCCAAACAGGAAGAGAGGAAGTCAAATTATTCCTGTTTGCAGATGACATAATTCTATAACTAGAAAACCCCATAATCTTGTCCCAAAGCTCCCTCAATCGATAAACAACTTCAGCAAAGTTATAGGATACAAAATCAATGTACAAAAATCCCTAGCATTCCTATACACCAACAACAGCCAAGCCAAGAGCCAAATCAGGAATACAATCCCGTTCACAATTACCACAAAAAGAATACAATACCTTGGAACACAGCTAACCAGGGAGGTGAAAGATCTCTACAATGGGAATTACAAAACACTGCTCAAAGAAATTAGAGATGACAAACAAATGGAAAAATTTCCCATGTTCATGGATAGGAAGAATCAATATCATTAAAATGGCCCTCCTGCCTAAGGCAATGTGCAGATTCAATGCTATTCCTATCAAACTACCAATAACATTCTTCGCAGAACTAGAAAAAACAATTTTAAAAATCATGTGGAATCAAAGTAGTTGGAATAGCCAAGACAATCCAGGCAAAAAGAACGAAGCTGGAGGTATCAAGTTACCTGACTTCAAACTATACTATAGGAAGTGTCATTTTTCCCCCTATTTGTATCTTACCCATGCCCTCTAGGTTTTATGTGTGTGCCCCCAATGGCACGTAGTGGTCACATAATTATTTCAATACCTTCTGTCTTCTTTTTCATTCCCAATATTGTATCTTTTTTATTTCTCTATGAGTCTGGCAAGGGGCATGTGGTGTTATTTGTCTTATTATTCTTCAAAAATTATCAGCTTTTGATTTACTTACCTTTCATTTTGTTTTCTGTAAGTGGAAAAGTATAAGCCATATTTTAATTTTAGGGAAACACTCTAATAGACATTTATTTTTGTCTGTTATTACATCCATTCTAACATTCATACACATATATATTCAAATTATATATACCAAAGTGATGGAATATAAAATCCTATACAATTCACCCTGTCACGCACATCACTGCCTGTGACAGCTGATAGGGAAAACAGTACACATCGAGGGCATAGATCTTTTTGAACCGCTGCAGTAGCTCAGTACTGAGACTGAAGTTTGCCTTATTTGGTGCAAGCTGCATGAAAATTAGTGAACAGAATTTGGTTGGAGATGAAGTAAAATAATCAAGCAAAGAGTGTAGGCCTACAATTGAAAGCAGTCTTCTCTTTGAGTTTATATCAAAGCTGAAAGTATATCACTTGGCAGTGAACTTGAATTCCCCATATTCATTAACAGGCTTGAAGGTATGCAAAATTTACATTATACTTATTTTTATATATGTTTTTCTTTATTATAATTACAGGCAAGCTGAAAAAGTGGGCAGCTGCATGCAGCTGCAAAGGCTGCTGCCCAGCCTCTAGCTCACTGAGGACGCAGTGGGCGCCAGAGGGGTGGTGCATCACAGCCAGGGGAGTAGCGTGTGGACCCCATGAAGGCCTAGGTGAGGCTGATCCCATTCCCTCAGTTGTTTGGGGAGTCACGGGCAGTGGCACGGGAGGAGGAGCTGGCATGGTAGATGGCAGTCCAGCCCACCGCCACTGCCACACAAAACCTAGGGTACGGATGTCATTTCTGATAACAGATTGAAATAGATTTCATGATTTGCATATATATTTTAAATGCTTCTTTATACACATGCTCTTACACACAGATATATACATATATATGTATAAATTTTGCATTGGTCTTAAAGTTCCATGAGAAATTTTACCTATTGCACGGTGGGCCTAGCCACGTATTTGATGTGTGTAATCTTGGATATGCTCCTGCTGTGAAACCACAAATGTGATTTTAAAAAATAAATAAAAAGGAGAGAGGTCCTCCTGCTGGAGTTGGAGTCAAACAAAGATGTTCCCAGATAATCTTGCTACAAATGTGGATATTTCTGTCCACAGTGAGGCTTGGAGCAGACTTCTGTGAACTGCCCATAGTGTCATTAGTGTCATTAATGTCTCACCAAGGCACATGCTAGGAGAAATTGTTCCAGTAAGTTCTATCAGTGAGAGACTTTTTGAAAAAGACTCTACAGAGCTATGTGAAAAAATTAAAAGCACTAGTTCACATAACCCAAATGGAACAATGTTCTGGATTAATCAGAACTAGATTTAAAAGGAGCTGCTATGTCTCAAGGGCAAATGATTTTCTTCATAGATAGGCTCAAACATGACAAGAGAAGAGTGGTATGTTCTACCCTTGATATGATCCATGAGGTACTTCTGAGCTCACGGCAGGCTCTGATATGACCTATGCTGTGTTCAGCTAGCAGCTCGGTTTCTGCTGCTATCCTGTTCCCCAGAGAGAAATGCACAGAAGAAAAATTGATGGACTCTTCCTTTCAGAACACATCTAATGACACAAGGCCTTTTTTTTACTTTTAAGAAATTGGAACATATGATACTTGCTAGGAAAATTGATGGACTCTTCCTTTCAGAACACCACCAATGGCACGAGGCCTTTTTTTACTTTTAAGAAATTGGAGCATACAATACTTGCCATATATATATATATATATACATACATACATATATATATATAAACACACACACACAAACACATATATGTATCTCACTATATGTATATACACACACACACACACACACATATGTTGGAGTCCTAACCCCCAATAATTTACATGTGATTTTATTTGCAAACAGGGTCTTTACAAAGACGATAAGGTTAAAATGAAGTTATTAGGGTGGGCCCCAATCTAATCTGACTGCTCTCTGTATAAAAAGGGAAAATTGGAGAAGAACACATACAAAGGGAGAATATCATGTGAAGATTGGAGTTATGCTGCTACAGGCCAGGAGTCCTGAAACAGATCCATCCTTGGTGCCTTCAGAGGGATCACGGCATGCTGACACCTTGATCTCCAACTTCTAGCCTTCTGAACCATGAGGCAATAAATTCCTTTTGTTTATTTAAGGCACTCAGTTTGTGACATTTTGTTACAGCAGCTCTAGCAAACAAACACAATGCTGGAATGGATATTTCAGCAGAAAAACCTAGAGATTTCCTTTAGGATGTGGCTGTTTGGAGGTACTTTGGAAATGTTACTCCTTTACATGTTAGATATGTGTGTCAGAAACCTACACCTATGTGTTTCCAGGAGACACAGGCAGATTATCAGTAAAAATAACAGATGAGTCGTAGAAATTTGGATAGAAAAAATCAAGAATTTCTTCTGTATACTTTCCCTGGGTATTATGAAGGTAGGTTGTGGAGCTGTATCATCAAGACTTGGGACTTGGACTAAGACACAAACTATAACATAAACCCTTGCCTTGGTACCTAGAGAATATTGAATTTGACTCTCAGGTTCTGTATAACTATTTCTCTTAGAAAGGAATATGAGATGTAAATACAAATCGATGTCTGGATAACATAGCTACAAAGAGACTGAAAACATTGGACTTTTTAGCTGTCGTGGCATGGGGTGTAATCAAGTCTTCCCCTACACAGTCAAGAAATAAATTAGAATTGTTGAAAGATACAACATTACAGCTAGGTAGTTTCTATACCACTGTAGGATGACTATAGTTAACAATAATATATTACATAATTTCAAACAGCTAAAAAAGGATATTGAACATTCCCAACACAAAGAAATTCTAAATGTTTGGGATGATGTGCCAATTACCGTGATATAATCACTATACATGATATGTATTGAAACACCACTATGTATCCCATGAATATGTACAATTATTGTCAATTTGAAAATAAAATAAAGTACATTATAACAGATGACTTTTGTTCACTTGTTTCCAAACTTAATGGCTTGATCACAATGCTCACACCACCATACAAAAGGGAACAAACTTTGAAAATAAGATCCAGTGAAATGAACCCTTTAGCATGCAAATAATAACAGTGCCTGGATAAAGCCACAAAAGAAGTTAGTGAGGTAAGGGACTGCAAAGGAAGCTAGTCTAGCTGTGGTTCCTTCCAGAAATATTCTGGGACCAAATTTACAAAATAAATAAAAAAGGATTGACTGGCCTACCTTAGCATATGTTTCTACCACATACTTATGTAGCAAAAAAAGAAGGGCTTTCCTGCTCTGCAAGATACAAAATTTTTGAAAAATTAAAACAAACAGGAGCCACCCTTCCTGTTTCAAGGCTTGAAAGTGCATACTAGTGACACTACACACTAGTGTAGTGCTTACAAAATCGAAAGGATTTTTAGTCAGGAATCATTGTGAAAAATGTTCAGACAATAGGACAATCAACAAAATTTGCTTCCTAGAGAGCTGCATTTTTAATGATTTGCTTACAAATCAGCACATGCTGTTAAAAAGAAGAGATTTCTAGTACTTGTTTTCCTAATTAGAATGGGCAGCCAGTATGTTAAATGATTAAAAATAACTGGAACCAGATTCAGTATCATGAAAAACAAATTACAAATTTTAAAATATATTGAGTTTAAAGCGGGTCAAATCAGAATTATGAAAAATACAATTCTCTTAGTGTATATAGCATAGCATATAGTATCAAATCTCCATTTAGATTTTATTTCTCAGAGGAAAAAATTAACAGATTCCCGTGACACTTATTTTCATTTGTCATAGTCAAGGATGCGTTTTTAACTTTGGGGTACTGAAATTGAGTGAAAGAAAAAGGGCTCTTTGAACATAATTAATTTCTCGCTACATTAAAATAATCTTATTTTGTTTGTGGACTGAATTGCCTTCTGAATAATGGAGAATTGAGAAAAATGTCTGCTCCCAACTGAATAAGTTGCTTTTGGGTCAATTGGATGGTAGATTTTTCACACACACATGCATGTACTCATACATACACACATTTTTTACTACATTTTTAACTTCTTAATTGGATTCAACTGACTATGCTTAATACTAAAATTTATAACATCGTACCATGGATCTGTTTTCATAGCAATAAATTTTCAGTTTTCTGTTTATGATTCCAGTCAACAAAAGGACTACGAAGTGATTTATTCTTTAGGTAATTTCAGATGATACATTCGAAAGTTTTTGGGAGAAACTTTTCTAGTCCATACTCAAATGCTCTTCATTATTGAATGCATATTTAGATCAGGTTCTTGAATTATATTGATCTGCTGCCTCCTTTAAAAAATAAAATTTAACTGAAAATGTTTTTTAAAATGGCCTCCCAAAAGATAACTACATCCTAATGTCTGAGGGTTACTTTATAAAGAAAAGGGTGGGGGAAATATGCAAATGCAATTAAATTGAGGATCGTGAGATACAGAGATTATCCTAGACCATTTAGGTAGACCCTCCTAAGTATAAACACATGTGTTTTTCTAAGAGAAGCCCATAGGGAGATTAGACACAGGCAGAGAAGAAGGTAATGTGAAGATGAAGCAGAAAGAGATTGGAAGATGCTGGCCTTCAAGATTTAAAGTGATCTAACAGTAGTCAAAGAATACTGGCAGCCACCTGAGGTTAAAAGAGGCAAAGAGCACCTTCTAGAGAGTCTCCAAGAAAGGTGTGTCTCTTGCCTATGACTTGGTTTGGACCTAATTTCATAGTTTAGGACCGCAGAACTGTAAAAGAATAAATGTCTGTTGTTTTAAGCAACTGAATTTGTAGTAATTTGCTACAATAGTCACAAGAAACTAATATAGGGTCCATAGAATTTATTTAGTCCAGTGGTTTCCATACATTTTTAGCAGCAAGTTTGTTCCATTCTTTTTTCTCTTCCCACTCACTACAACAATTTCTGTGCCTATCTGGAAACTATCTTTCCTAATGTGCCAATAACCACTCTTATTTCTCAACTTTAATAAGCACTGGTTCTTATTAGGACCAACATAATTATAATAAATTATAAGTAAGGAGAAAATAGGCCAGATTACATACATTTTACATATTCAGGGTCTGCAAGTCAGAAAATTTAATAACTGTTCAAGGACACACATTAACTGCTATAAATGATTCAAATATAGATTTAGACAACTCAAATGACATTGTTCTTTGCCCCCAAACTACAAAATATCACAAATTACAATCCACCATGTAAGGGCTACACATATACATCATCATCATATATTTATAAATTCTTATCCAGCCAACTTACATACATATCTCTTATCCTAAGACCTAGGCGTAAATAAAATGGTGAAGTCATGTATGATAAAGCTCCATGAATTCCATCCTCAATATGGTCGTGAACAACTTGGACTCCAACATTTCGAAGTCTTGTAACATACATAAGTCCATCGTCTCTTAAGACATCATGTTGACAAGTAAGAATATAGGTTAGTGGCAAATTCTGCAACTGAGAATCATTGGCCAACAAGGGTAATGCTCTGCTGTCTGTAAGTCCTGGCAGTGAATAACTAAGTCCTCCAAGAATTGGTTCAGTATACACATAGTCTTTTCTATACTTCTCAGGAAGAAGAACACTCCAGTTAACAAACTTAAACAGATGTCTTGACTCCAGAGGCATGTGTTGGTTTCTTCTCATTGCCCGGGGAAGTGCTTCATCCTTGGTGAAATATAAGCTCACGAGTTTTATGGCTACATCCCTGGTCAAAACTATACCATGCTCATTTTCTCGGTGAGATGGCAAATAAGAATCTGTTATCTGTAGGCCAGGGTAAAGTAAGACTTGCATCTTGATTTTATGTTTTATTTCAGCATCATTCTGCACCTGAAAATATATGGTAATATTCTGTAATACAAAATTTTCCAAAATAGCAGGAGAATAAAATTTAATCTTAATTATCTAGCAATCATGAGATAAACAAATCTACATAAATTGATGTGATATATCATAATTATTTTTACAGTATTTAAAATATATTTCCATGGCATGAAAAAAAATTCAAACCAATTTAAAATTAAAATTTTAAAAATATTGATTTTGTGTGTGAGGAAAAAAGGAGAAAGAATAAGAGAAGAGGGGGAAGAGACAGAGAATGTACAAGGCAAGAGAGATATGCAGGATATTTTGGTCAAAAATCACAAATGAAAATGATCCAATTCCAAAGATATTTCTAGAGGAAATTGACAGTACAAATAAGTTTGTAAAAATCCTTCTTAAATAAAGTAGCCAGAGTGAGTTGAAGAAATAAATTTAGCTATTAAATCATATTATTTCATTATAGAATCTAAAAAAAGTCTTCAAAATTTTTAGAATATGCTCTTTGGCAACAAGGTAGACATTACCAACATCATACCATAATTTTTAAGAAACATTATCCCAGTGCAAAAGCACATGGACCAAGGTGAAGAAAAATAAAAAGCCAATCAACAGGTATTTTATGAGAATGATGCAGTGTTGGAGAAACAAAGGAAGAAAATTATGACAAAAATTGATGTGCATAAGTTTGATACGCAAGGAAAAAATGTGAAGTACTTAATAAGGAGTGCCTTTTCTTTTCCAAAGAGAAAGGCATTTGAGACCTCACCTATGACCCTGCAGACTGCAAGAGAACACCTTGAATTAATCTCCCAGGAGTTATTGCTTGGCTAGAGGCTGGCATCTGGACAAATGAAAATACCTGCTGCTGCTCCAAGTGAAAAGCTCAGGACCACAGAAGGTACCTCTAAATCAACCATTCACTACAGTGATTAGCTGAACAGAAAGGAAAAACTAAATTGAAGTCCAAGAGGTACCTCAGAAAGGGAAATGGTATCCTACCATCTCCACAACGTACTTCCAAGATGCTAGAGGTTTAAGCTCCACAACGTACTTTCAAGATGCTAGAGGTTTAAGCTCCACAACGTATTTCAAGATGCTAGAGGTTTAAGCTCCACAACGTACTTCCAAGATGCTAGAGGTTTAATGAGTGTAGAATGAAAATGAACCAAAATAAAGTTAACTTACAGAAACCTTCCTAGATCCCAAATCTCTCTGCAGTGCCCTTAGGTAGATAACTTACTAATCAAAGATGGCTATCAATAGCCCACCCTCAGTCATCCTACTCTCCATCTTGCTAATCTAGGAAAAAAAACAAACAAACAGAGAACACATAAACAGGGACAGGTCAAAAAGTGTCCATCAATACCCTTGCCTGACCCTACCTTTCCTTTCTGGAATGCCATATGGAATAAATCACTTCAACAAATGTGTCAGTATTTCCCATTTCTATGTTCCCCATTATTTCATTTGTTACTTTGCCATTCAAGGCATTTTTCCTCTCTAATATTCTTCAAAACCCATGCTAAAGTCAGTTCTCTTCAAGATATTGGAAAAGCACCTGAGTCAGATTCTCTGAGGTTGGCAATTTTGCCATAGTGTTAACAACTATGTTATTTATCTGGTGTGTTTCAGATATTTTCTACACATTTTATATATACTCATAAGCATATATGTGTGATTATGCATGTGAATACTTGATCAAAGGAAACGCTTCTTTTTTAAATTCCCAAATCTCTATTACCTCTTTAAGACCAATTGTCATTTTTCCTTTATTATACAAAAATGTACATGATTAATCTTTCTACTTGGTTTTGAATTTCACAAACACTGACATGATACCTGAGTTGTCATTGTACCCCTTACTGGACATAAAATAATAAAGTCATTAATATCATACGGGAAAATCATTGAAAAATGAATATTTTAATAATATGGAAACCATAATATTATAAACCATAATATCTGATTTATAATTCTTTTAACAGGACACTATATCTGGAGCCAGGAATAATAAGATCCGAGAAACAGTAACAAGTATAAGACAAGTAGGTCCCAAAAGTAACGCTGAATGATTGACCTATCTATAGCTTAGTTCTTTGCTCCTAGACCTATATGGTCCCGAAGACAACGAGCTAAGCAAAGTTCAAAAGTATGCATAAACATTAATACTAAACCAAAACAAGCCTAGAATGGAGCATTCTATAAAATGGAAATGAAGGAATGGATATATATTTCTGATTTTGTGGGTAACTAATATGTACTTGAGTGCAAAAAAATATGTGACATTCCTCTCAGGATGTTATTACTTTGTAAAGAACAAGAATGAAAAAGTAAAAGATCAAAAAAGTTGAGAGAACATATCTAGCTCATGGCAATGTCCTTAGAGTTTAGACACTGGTAACTGATTGCTGCTGTGTGCCTCATACCTGAGACTTTGTGCCCTTGAAGGTTAATTGTCACATTACCAATCTGCAGCTGAGGGGGCCCTTGCAGATCTGAGAAATGAGATATCATCAATGCTGGCTTCTGCAGAATACTGAGCCTGGCAGTCAGGCAGGAGGGGAAGGCATGCAGAGGGGGCTGCTACAGGAAGTATGCCAACCTGGGCATGTAGCATCTTGTGTCCCCATACCCATCAGAACCTACATCTTTTTGTAGAACAGGAAGCACAAGATTGATACCAGCCACTCAAACTGTAAACCATGCCATAGCTAACAGTGTGACCTCAATTATCCTGGATTAAGAAAATAACAGGTGGCCAACCCTAAACTCTGCCCATAACAAGGGGAAAAGTCCTTGGGACCTGAGTGAGGTCTGGGGCTAATCTGTGGGAATCTTTTCTGGACACTCCCCTTTGATTTGAATGCCTTTCCACTCATTGAACAATTTATTTATGAACCCTATAATAAGAATGAATAGGAAACATTTACCAAATACTAGCAACATGTTGCAATATTATGCTAGAACTCACAGGAGATACAAAAAAATTATGAAACCTATACTTTTCTAAGTTATACTTTCCAAAATGCTTTCATATTGTTGCAAGATTTTATCCTTATAACCTCTGCTTATCCTTTCCAGGAAGTCTTCGTCCACTAACCTTACCTTGTTGTTTATATATCAGTTCTTTCTTTTTTTTGTAGAGATGGGGTTTCGCCCTGTTGCTCCTAATGACTAATGAAGCCAATCATCTTCTCTTATGGCAATGTCCTTAGAGTTTAGACACTGGTAACTGTATTTCAAATTTCTATTTACAGTTTTATCATATTTCCAATATAATAAAGACCTTTGGACGTCTAAGTAACTCATAGACTGTGGAAGAGTTTAAGTAAAGTCCATCTTTATTCTTAATCTTTTTCAACAATGAACATTATTTTCATGAAAACACAATGGATACTACGTATTTGAACTTTCCTTTATAATTAAACATGATTAATCCTAAAGTTATGGTATTTACAGTAAAATTGTCTCATATAAATTATTTGCTCTGTCCCTCCTTTATTAAGTCACCAAGTATGAATCTCTAATTGGTTCAAGTTATAGGTTGTGTTTTTCAAGTTCTAGGCCATGCCACTGTTATGATTGTCATCAAGAAAGTAATTTATTTATACCATGAAGACTGGTCTCCTAAGTCTATACTTTTGAGAGCAAAATTTGGGACCCAGTTCATGAAAATCTGCTATGCCATGCTAAAATGCTTGGAATAAACATGTTGACCAGCACCATTTTCACTCCTACATCACTGTTTTCATTCACAAACAACCCTCCTGGACAGCATGAATTGGGAGTGGTGGCTGAAAGGAAGTTGGTAACAAAGTCAGAGAAGGGATGATCCATGACTTCATGTCCTGTGTCATTCTATGACTAAACTGCTTCAAAGCCCATTCGAAGCAGTAATCTGCCATGGACACCTGTGCTTGACCTAAAGTCAACTCCAGAGAGTCTGAGGCATTACTGAATCCTCTCCCATTTCCCAAGTGCCCTGTGACCATTCAAAGGACATGGCACTTTCCTAGAGAATGATAGTTTCCACTGCCAGAGGAACATATTGCAGCCCTTGCACTTTGCCCCTTATCATCTACTATGCTTCTCAATCCGGTTACTGGTTCACAAGATACCCTACCATCTAGCTCCCTGATTTGAGTGTGTGTTATTCAAATTCCTGCATGCCCACGCCAACTTATCCATGGCCTGTTAACCATGTAAGGATGGATTTACACAAAATGATAACTTGTTATTTGAGGAGTTCCTACATTGCTATTGATAAGTATTGCTCACCAAACTTAACATATCTGTCATTTTCAACCCAGAGCATTCAACTTCATAGCAACTGTGACTGCTATCCCCACTAATTTTCCTTTCTATCAACTACCCCTAACAACCCCAAACCTGATTCCACCAATACACAACCAGCCAATGAGTACCTTGATAAACTATGAACCACCATGAAGAAATTCCAATATGGGAGGATTTTTTTGGCCTCATCCAAGCATGCATGTTCCAACCATGCTGGAAACTGCAAAACTCCCACAGGGGCTAGACAGAGTCCAGGATAATCAGCCTGCTCTCCTCCTTGCAGGTTAATCCTGTCCTTTCCTGATACTTATTCTTCCCCTAAAATCCCACTTCCCACTTTGTGTCCTAAAAGTATGACAGTAAAACAGATTATATCACTCAGAAGTGCAGGACTCATGGTGATACCACTTCCAGGTGCAAGTAACAGAAGACAGATGTTTCTGCTTCTGATGGATTTCAGGCGACCTGTATAACACTGAATGATGGGATTACACAGAGGTAAACAAACAAAACAAAATAATAGAAACTAACATACATATTATCTATGTATGGGACATCATCCCATGTCCAAGAATGCTGTATGTCAGTCATATTTTTCTAAAAATCATCACCATTGATTATAATTTCTGATTAACATTTGCTATTAAACTGTTTTTAAAGAATTATTTTTATATTTTTAAAGAAGTGTCACATATGTAATATCATATATAGCCATAGAAATATTGGATGCCATAGAAATATTATTATAAATAAGATGATAAGGCTTTATTACCACCTTATGAAAGAAGATACGAATTAGAAGCAAAAGTATATTTAGAAAGACCAAAGCTATAAACCTAAATAAGTAGAGGTATTGTATATCATAGCTTCCTCTTTAAATTACCTACACTGAAATACTTATTTTTTAGAATATCTAAGAGAGTAGGACTTACTAATTACTTCAAAATATCAAATAAATTCCCATTATTTTATGAAAGTAAAAAGAATATCTCTGATCCTAAATAAGAATGCAATTGAAAAATGACAGGATAGTATATGTGTCCTAATCCATGAGAAAATCCTTTTATAATGTGAATGGAAACAAATGAGTCATTTTTTATATATCTCTCAGTGGTGATTATTGATACCGAATTTTTAAAACCATAATCTATAACATGTTGTCGATCACAGGATCATGAGACATTGGAGAAAATGAGCTCTATAATCATTTCAAAGTAAAAGTTGATGCTTATGACCCAAAATAAAAACAGTACAGGGAATAAAGTTTTTCAATAAAAATTTAATTCATGTAGAAAGTTTAGCAGTCCATGAAGAACAAATAACTTAAAGCATAATCATAAAAGTAAATAGGAAAGGATAAAGAAAATCACCTTTTCAAATGCTCATGAAGTACACTGAGTTCTTCTGCAGTCTGTTCATCTGCCTGCTGCACTATGTTCCCTCTGAACAGATAAATCAGAACATCTAAATAGACACTATGTTCTTATATAATTAATTAAGAAATAGAATGGCGTTCTCTTAGAACGCACTCATTAGACATAAAACTCATGTTCTATTAGAATTCACTCATTCCTTCCCTCTGAAGGGTATAATCTATTCATGAAGGATCCACCCTCCTGCCCCAAACGCCTCTCACTAGGCTCAGTCTTTCAACACTGCCACATTGGGGATCAGATTTCAACATGAGCTTTGACTGGGAAAGACCAATAGAATAGATATTATGTATGTTTAAGAAATAGAAATAGAATAATTTAAGAAATAGAGTGATTTTTATTCACTTTTGTGCTGTCCTACAGATTTTACTGAGAATCACATCTCTGTTTGGTGCCTGTGTTACTAAGTATTGTCCTGCTGAAAAGTTATAAGGTAGGGAATCACATTTTCATGAATCTGTATGGCTACATTCAACTGTTATTTCTTTTTTCTTTCTTTCTTTTCTTTTTTGTTGTTTAGAGGCATGGTCTTGCCCTCTCACCCATGTTGGAGTGCAGTGATGTGATCCTAGTTCACTGCAAACCTCGAACTCCTGGGCCCAAGCAATCCTCCTGCCTCAGCCTATTGAGTGGCTGGGACTACAGGAGTGTACCACTACCCCTGGCTATTTTTATTTTTATGCCTAGACTGGTCTTGAGCTCCTGGCCTCAACTAATCCTCCCCACTGGGCTTCCCAAAGTGCTGGGACTATAGGAATGAGCCAATACACCAAGCCCAATTGTTGTTTCAGTTATGCTTGCTACACTTGCAAAGCCAAGTGAATGTTACAAATGTGCAAGAAGAAATTAGAGGTGTGGTAAGATGTTGGTTAATCACGATTGGGTAATTGTTGGAGCTTTCAGAATCTCTACATTCCCCAAACCGGTTTCAGATGAAATTTTAGACCAGACTGCTATACAATTTTACATAGTAATTAGTATAATAATCTCTAAGCAGGGCATTCTCCAATTTTTACCCTCGATCACACTCCTCATTTCACTCCAGCAAGATCTTTTAAATAAATGACATTATTTCAAGTAAATAGCAAACAAGTTCATGCTGGAAGAGTCCTCAGGAATCAACATGTCTAATGGTTTGCAAATTTTCTTCTTGGCAATGAAGCCCTCTTTTATTTTTCTCCTAAGAACATTTACTTAGAGCTCTAAACATGAAGGGCAACTAAAGTGGAACAGGTTGGGTTGAAAGGAGGCCCAGGCATAGAACCAAAGGTGAGGCTTTGTTATCACGGCCATTTTGGTTTCACAATAGGATTTTGTGTGTATGATGTCATAGATTAATATATACATATAGGCATATGTATATGTATATGTATGTATATGTATGTATGTGCATATGTACTTATATATGTATGTATAACATATATTTCAAGTGTATATGTATGTAAAATATGTATGTATATAAACTTCTTCCTGTGCTTTATTCCTGAATTTTATAATACTTAAGAGGAAAGAAATTTTAAAAAATAAATAGAGAGGCACCTAGAGTAACGTTTTGGTTCAAGTTTTTATAACTAAAGTCATATTTTAAAAAGTACAGAGCAGTGTTTCTCAAAAAGAAGTCTGAAGAAGACCAGTTTCATCATTGTTTTAAAATAGAAACGTAAGAGAATGAAGAATAAAAATTACATGAACATCTCAACGGATGCATAAAATGGCTTGACAAAATGCAATATCTTTTCATAATACAAAATCTCAACTAATTATGTATAGAGGAAAGTACCTCAACATAATAAATAAAGGCCATATAGACAAGCTCACAGCTAACATCATAGTCAGTGGTGAAAAGCTGAAAGCTTTTCCTCTGAGATCAGGAACAAGACAAAGATACCCGTTCTCACCGTATCTATTTAACAAAATACTAGAAGACCTAGTCAGAACTATTAAAAAACAAAAACACAAACAAACAAAAACATAAATAAAAAGCATCCAAATGAGAAAGAAGTAAAAATGTCTGGGCCGGGTGCGGTGGCTCACGCCTGTAATTCCAGCACTTTGGGAGGCTGATGCGGGCGGATCACGAGGTCAGGAGATCGAGACCATCCTGGCTGACACTGTGAAATGCCATCTCTACTAAAAATACAAAAATTAGCTAGGCATGATGGCGGATGCCTGTAGTCCCAGCTACTCGGGAGGCTGAGGCAGGAGAATGGCATGAACCCAGAAGGCAGAGCGTGCAGTGAGTGGAGATCATGCCACTGCACTCCAGCCTGGGCAACAGAGCGAGACTCTGTCTCAAAAAAAAAAAAAAAAAAAAAAAAGTGTGTTTGCAGATTACATGATATCAGATACAGAAAACCCTAAGACTATCAAAAACCTGTTAGTACAAGTAAATAAATTCAATAAAGTCGCAGGATACGAATTCAACATTCAAAAATCACTTGCATTTCTGTATACTAATAACAAACTATCTTAAAAAGAAATTTTAAAAATCCCATTTCAACAGCAACAAAAATAAGTACATAAATAAAACACTAGGAATAAATTTAACCAAAGAGGTAGAAAGATCTATACACAGTAAGCTATAAAATATTAAAGAAAGAAATTGAAGAAGACACAAGTAAATGAAAAGATTAACCATGTTTCTGGGTCCAAATAATTAATATTGTTAAAATGTCTATACTACACAAAGCAATGTACAGATTCAATGCAATTCCAACCAAAATTTCAATGGTATTTTTTACAGAAATAGAAAATTCATATAGAACCACAAAAGACTGAATAGTCAATATAATCTTGAGTAAAAAGAACAAACCTGGAGGCATGACAATCCCTGATTTCAAAATAAACTGTAAAGCTACAATAATCAAAACAGTATGGTACTGGCATAAAAACAAACATATAGACCAATGGAACAGGATAAAGAGCTAGGAAATAAATTGTTGTCTTAGTTCAGTTAGTGCTGCTGCAACAGAATGCCTGAGACTGGGTAATTTATTTTAAAAAAACTGTCTCACAATTCTAGTGGCTGAAAGTTTCAAGATTGGGTATCTGCATCTGATAATGGCCTCTGGTTGCTTTAATCCATGGCTGAAAGAGAATCAGGAATCTGCATGTGCAAAGAAATCACATGGCAAGAAAGGAAGCAAGAGAGAGAAACCAAGGAAGCCAAATTCTTTTTAATAATCTGCTGTCTCACAAATTAATTCATTCCCTGGAGAGCAAGAATTCACTCATTCCTTCCCTCTGAAGAGTATTAATCTATTCATGAAGGATCCCCCCTCCTGCCCCAAACACCTCTCACTGGGCTCAGTCTTTCAACACTGTCACACTGGGGATCAAATTTCAACATGAGCTTTGACTGGGAAAGACCAAGCTATAGCAATGGTCAATTGATCTTTGATAAAGGTGCCAAGAACACACAAGAGGAAAAGACAGTCTTTTCAATAAAAAATGTTGAGAATTCTATATATCCACATGCAGAAGAATGAAAGTGGACATTCATTTCATTTCATATACAAATATCATCTAGAAATGATGAATCAAAGGTTTAACACTTAATATAAAACTGTATAGCTACTGAAAGAAAGCTTAGAGAAAATGTCTTAATATTGGTCTAAGCAATAATTTGGGAGGTATGACTCCAAAAGTACAGGCAACAAAAGCAAAAATAGATATATAGGATTGCCTCAAACTAAAAAGCTTCTGCACTAAAAAAGAAACAATCAAGAGAGTGAAGAGACACTCTACAAAATAGAAGAAAATATTTCAAACTATAGGTTCAATAAGGGGTTAATATTCAAAATGTATAAAGAACTCAACTAAATGGCAAGAAAACAAATAATCCAATTTAAAAATTGGAAATAGAACTGAGTAGATATTTCTCAAGAGAGGATGTACAAGTGGTCAACAGGTATACAAAAAAGTGTTCGACGTCACCAATTATCCAGGAAATGCAAATTAAAACCCTAATGACATATCAGTTAATGCCTGTTAGAATGGCTACTATCAAAAAAGGGAAAAAATAATAAGCATTGGTAAATGTATAGAGAAAAGGGACCCCTTGTACATTGTTGTTGGAAATGTCCATTAGTGTATCCGTCATGGAAAACAGTACCAGATGATTCAGCAACACCACTTCTAGCTATATATCCAAAGGAAACAAAGTCAATAACATGAAGAGATATCTGTACTCGCATATTCATTGCAGCAGTATTCACAGTAGCCAAGATATGGAATCAAACTGTTTGTCAGTCGGATAAATGGATAAAGAAAATTTGGTGTGTGTGTGTATATGTAGATAGACACACACAAACACACACAATGGAATATTATTAAGCCTTCAGAAAGAAGAAAATCCTATCATTGGTGACAACATTGATGAACCTGGAGGTCCTTACACTGAATGAAATAAGTCAGGTGAAGACAGACAAATACTGCATAATCTTGCTTATATGTAGAACCTGAGAAAGTTAAACCCCTAGAAGTGGATAGTAGGTGGTGGTCATGAGGAGCTGGGGATATAGATGAAAGGGGATGGAGATGGGGAAATCGGGGAGATGTTGGTGAAAGATTACAAAGTTTCAGTTATGCAGGATGAATAAGTTCTGGAGAGCTAACATTAAGTGCGGTGACTATAGTTAATAATACTGCGTACTGAAAATTTGCTAAGACAGATCTGAAACATGCTCACTATACAGAAAAAATAAATGGTAACTATGTTAGGTAACGAGTATGTTACTTAGCTTGTGTTAATTGTTTCAAAATGCATACATATATCAAAACATCATGTTGTACATCTTAAATACATATGATTTTTCGTTTTCAATTGTACCACAATACAACCTTACAAAAGAGAAAAAAAAAAAAAAAAAAACAGAAAATAAGAGAGTTGGAATTCTTCCCAAATTATTTAATGAGGCTAGTGTAATTTTTCTCTCAAAACCTGACAAAGACAGGAGGCAGAGGTTGCAGTGAGCTGAGATCGAGCCACTGCACTCCAACTTGGATGACAGACCAAAACTCCATCTCGGGAAAAAAAAAAAAACCTGACAAAAAGTGTTAAAAAATGAAGACTAATTTGAAAAGTACAAAACATTTAATGAACTAGAGCAAACAGAAAGCAGCAATGTATAAAAATTTTAATTCATCATGACCAAGTAAGGCTCATGCCTAGAATGTAAGCATAATTTAACATTTAACGTTTAAAAGTCAATTGGCATAATTTACCACACCAAAAGAATAAATAAGAAAAGTTACATGATCATCTCAATAGCTGCATTAAAATCATTTGACTAATTCAACACCCATTTATGCAAAAACTATCAGCAAACTAGGAGTAGAAATAACTTCCTCAATCTGACAAAAGCTAACTAGTAACTTCAGGTAATACTATATTTATTGATGAAATATTGAAAAATTTCATCCGAAAATACAAAGCAAGACAGTTATATTAAATATTTTACTAAAGGCCCCAGACAGTGCACTAATAAAAGAAAAATTAAAAGGAGTAAGTACTGGGAAGCAAGAACTAAAACTGTCTCTAGTCATTGAAAATATAATTGTATAGAAAATCCTAGGAAACGAAAACAAAAGCAAAAACAAAAACAAAACAAAGAACACTAGAGTTATAAGTGAGTTATTGAGGATATGATGGGAAAAGGCCAATATCAAAATCGATTGTATTTCTACATAGCATAGAAATAAGTTCCAAATTCCTAATTCCAATATGTTCCAAATAAACATTCAGAAAATACTATTTTTAACAAAATGTTAAAAAAAATCCCAGGGTAAAATTTGGGAAAAGATTTCCATGATTTCTACACTGAAAATAGCAAAATGTTGCTAAGAAACTGAAGGGGATCTAATAAAAGTATGAGACATGCCATGTACATTAATTGGAAAACTTGATATTATTGAGATGTCAGTCCTCCCCAAAGTTATAGACTCAATGCAATCCTAATAAAAAATCAGTTAGTCTTTCTTTTTAAAAATTGGTAAGATAATCTAATATTTTAATGAGAAAGATATGGAATACTAAAAACATTTTTTTTTAAAGAAGAACAAAGTTGAAGTCAGTGTAGTATTGGCAGTAGGATAGACATGTATATCAATGGAACAAAAGAATCCAGAAATAGTTACACTAAAGTTAAATAAACGTTTACTCAAGTGCCACTGTAATTCAATGGGAAAGAATGGTCTTTTCAACAAATGGTACTGGAAGAACTGAATTATCTATAGAAAAAAAAAAAAATGAGCCTCAACTTCTACCTCGTATCATAAAAACAAATATAATGTACCTGTTGAGTGACCGCTGTTGCTAAATTGCCCCCAGAACTGTCTCCTGAAATGCAGATTCGGGTGGGATCCACTCCATATTTTGTGAGAATTTTTTCCAGAAGAAAAAATTTGACTGCAGCAAGGCCATCTTCAAACTGAGCAGGAAAGTGGTGTTGAGGAGCTAGCCTATAACTTTATAGAAACAATAATAAAGCATTTACAGTTGTATCTGTCCATTTAATTCTCAAATACCAAATAGATGCAATTTTACGCCAGCCTTTCTTGTTCAGTGTTCTAAAAATCAAGCCTAAGTTTCTACTAACTCTTGATTAAAATGAAAATTATTTTAATAAAGTATAAGGTCTTCAATCTTGTACCTAAAGTCCATGGATGGCATTATTTGTGAGGAGTCAGGGGAGTTTTATGAACTTCCTCAGAATTGTAAGCAAAATTTTTAGTCCAAGTGTGTTTTAGAATGGAGATGGTCTATGGCTTCCGTCATATTCTCAATATAACTTGTAATCCAAACACTTTCTTATAACCCTTATTTAAAAAGCACAATGGATTGCAGATCTGAGAGCATATTGTAGGCAGTGTCGTAGTTTATCAAGGTCATTTAGGTAAAAGTTTTACAAGCTGACGGTGCATATACTTCATCATGGATAATACCCAGTAGTTATTACTAGATACAAATTTTGAAATATAAATAAAATTTAAATATGCCAGAGAGCTTGCTTATTTCTGGTAAATCCATTTGTAAGTCAAATTATCACACAATTCTTTTCATGGGCACAAATAGATTTTTTCCCCAGTATAAGTAGACTGGTAAAACAGGAAAATACCTCTAGCAGCCTATTCGTACAGCTTTTCCTTTTTGATCTTCAGAATGCTAAAGCGTGTATATTTCTATAGCCAATAGGAAGTGCTGGTAATAGGGTTCTTAGAATTTTATTATAAGCTATCTAGAAAACTCTAAGTAATTTGTAGCTTAGACATAGATGTGTACCAAAAAGATGTTGGTATCTTTATTTAAAATACAGTGGATTTATACTTTTTAGACAAAGAATGACACAAATTGTAGGGATTTGATAGAATGTATAAGCCGAGCACAAACTTATATTATTATATCAAAACAGATATAAAGTAGTATTTAGATTACTTCAAAAGCGATGAAATGAAACTTTTCTTGCCTGCTCAAATACAATCCAATATCCCAAATGTGTAATAGCTAATATACTTCCTTCTGTCCAGCTATGTTACTTGGGACACTACTAGAGCCTTATAGGACCTGAGTCTTACATATCTAGAGCAAGTGTTTCCAAAACTGCTTACCCTGGTGTATCATTCAGATATTCTGACAATCACAGAAAAATAATGGGACACTGAAACTCTTTGAGGAGTGGTCTATGATGCAAAAGGTGACAAGTAAAATATATTAATTTAAAAAATTATATTTGAAGCATAGCTGACTTGATGTGGGAATCAAACCTCTACATGGTAAAGGCAAAAATCATAGTAGCCACAAAAAAAAAAAAAAAAAATTCTCTTACTCCACACCTACAACGACAGCATCAAGTGTGTTTGCAGTCCATCTATTCAGGAAGTCAAAAGCCCTCTGTTCTGAAATGAAGAAATAAACATCAAAGTATTTCCTGTAATTAGAAAGCAGTAGAAACAGTTACAGATATGAATGTGAAAATAACTGTGGTTTGTGAATATCACATAGGAGCTTTTATTTCCACCCTCTATTTCCAAGCAGATGGACCTGCATCCACATGGCACACTCTCCCATTCCTAGTCTTTTCAGCCACTCTCTCCAGGGAGAAAAGGATGACTTTACCGATTATTCTGGGGAGGATAAACTAGAGTAGGTTCAGCCTATTGTAATTTCGTCTTGACATCTGCTGTCTGTACACAATGACCCTTCCCAGGACCCTTTGTATCCTGGTGCATTTTACTTCATCTGAAATAATGGTAATGTTTTGACTTGCATTTATGTGAACTCTAAGTTTTTAATTAGTTCAGAAGTCAGAGGAAAAAGAAAGTAATAGTATGTATTAAATCTCTAAACATGGTTTTTCAAAACTTCTGTCTTCTCTGAAGATGCCACATAATAAAATAGCCCAATAACATTGGCATTAAGACAGAGTCTAAGGAATAATAACCAGATATGAGAGAGCCTCTGGCAGGTCAGTGTGAAGACTTGATATACATATGAGTTTTGACATGCTTGACGTATAAGCCATTGACTTTCCCCAGACACATAACACACACATACACACACACACACACACACCCCTTTCCCCAGGTCCCCACATATCCTATTTACCAGGGCCCTGGCCTATCACATTGGCAAATTCTGTGACATCTGCTGCTGCTTTATTTACCACAAGATCCTAGAAATCCAGAGAATTCTAGAGTTGTGATCAAATTCCAGACTTTTCTGGACCTTCTCTTGCACATTAACAAAACTGCAAAGTAAAAACTAACCACTGGGTATATATATAACCTGGAACACAGGAAAGTAAGTCACCTAGTCTTTTAAATAGACAAAAATAACGTTTTCTTAAAGATTAAGTTAATTTTCAAGAAAAAGCCATGCATAGATAAAGACCAATATGTACAAGACCTAAGAACTCTCTGAACTTCACCGTGTTAACAAAAGACCATATTTTCTATTTTTTTTTTTTTTTTGAAATCTGCAGATTAGGGAGACATAGCCTTCCATGGAAAACAAAAGTGTGCTCCAGAGACCAAAAAGAGGGTCTGTGGCTTAAATATGGAGAATCAGCTGGCACCCCTCAATCAGAATCAGATCTATATATGTAAATAAAGGATTCAAACTTATTCAAATAGTTCAAAACAGCTGATTCCTGATGGGGTGGTTTCCAAGCCCCAAACTGAAAGTCTGTTAGATACCCCTTTCAAGCAAACGGTGGGAGGAGTTTTCTAGTCAAAGTGTTTCAGCTTGGAAACATCTTAGCTCTGAGGCACAAACAGAATGTTTGGATCTGCCTTCTCTGGGAACAAAGGGATGTGTGACCACCCTTTTCTCACTCATTATGGACACTGAGTTCTTAGTATCATAATTTGGGTATCTTTATCAGCCACAGGGAGTCCATTTCATCCAGAGAACTTGTGGTCTTATTTCCAGTTTCATTTCATAACCAACATTTTCCTGTATTTCTTAGTTCTCAAAGCAACTTTGATATGTTTTAGAGAAGAAAAAAGAGGAAGCCTGGGGGAAAAGAAAGAAAATTAAAATTTGCAAATACTAGAAAATAGTTATAATGTCTTTTTTCTTGGTGAAAAAATAGAAAGTATCTAAGTCTTTTCCAGTTTATTCATATATGTTTGGGAGATCTGAAAACAAATAATGTGTAAATATAAAACCAAAATATTGAAAAAAGACATCTAGAATTTAGCTAAGCGGAATGCTGGAATGTCATATCCTGAATAATAATTCTCACAGTTTTAGAAATTATTGATCATGTCATTGCCTATTGTCTTTACATTGTAAAGTAATGTAAAGTAATTACAATTACTTTATAAAAGTAATGAAAAATTTATTTATAAAAAATAAAAGTAATTACAATTACTTTACATTGTCAGTAAAAAGAGATATAAACCTCATAATCAGGAATACTTTTTAGTATTTTTCAAAGTGATATTTTCCCATCGGTGGCCATTTCTTTTATGCTTACTCAAGTCCTAGGTAACATGTATATGAACACTTGGATATTTCATAGACCTCAAAAAACTTCCGTGGAATGAATGCATTTCTTTGGAGAGAAATGAGGCAAACTTGGTATTTATCTTATCGAGAAAGCAGGTTATTCTGACCATTTTAATGCATGATATAAATTAAATTATAGATGAAATCTAATTTATTGAAAACATAAAGAAGGTAAAAAAATTCATAAAAGAAAAGAGTTAGAACATTCTGGATAATAATCCCTCTAGAGATCATCAGATGTCCCTCTCATTCACTCTGTGTGTACTTATTTTCTTCACAAAAACATTTATTGGATAATCACTGTATGAAAAATGCCTAAAAAGACAAGTAGGGAACTTAGACTTTATGGGAAGAGCTTACTATCACATAGTACTATTTTGTGCTTTCTTTTTAAAGTCAATACTAATGACTGCATTCTAAGTCTTACTACTGTTTATATTATGTTATCAATAACTGCACACTTGATCTTGTAGCAACCAATAGCAAATGCTTTTGACTGTTAATTAAAACATCTGCATCCCCTCAATGTTTCTGCTCCAAATTCAGATCCCAAGAAAAAAAGTTTTAGTAATTGACTTTATATCCTATTTTCATTTGATATATATTCATTCAATATGAAAGCTAAGGATAATAAAAAACAAAACAAAACAAAAACTGAATTTAAAATCCCCTTTGCCAAACATATGTCTATGTCTCTTTATTAGATATCTAACATTTATATCTATACTTATCCATATCCAGACAAATATATATATAGATGTATATATCAGTATAAGTGTGTATATTTATATAAAATAGTTCTTATATCAAAAACGTAGAGCTAGCTACATTTTTTCCTTACACAGTGAACTTACTGGAACTTCCAAAACAAAAACCACCACCATGAAAATATATTACAGCTCGCCTTCGGGTTTCTGACTTTCTTTTTGGCAAGTACAATCGTACTGGAATATCAACAAATGTTGTATCAGTCACCGTGATGTATTCATCTGAAAGTGGTTGGGTATAATCCAGCCTGAATATCATGGATATAAACTCTTCATATCTCATAATACCCATATTTTCAAAACACATAGCCTGTAAGAACAAAACAAACAAAATTAAATATTTAGATATGTAAATAACACCAAATATATATAAAAAGAATGTTAAAAAGGAAGAAAAAATAAGCAAAGTAAACAAAAAGAAATAGACTATTTATAAATATTATTTCCAAATAATACTGTAAAGATCTTATTGCATAATCTTCTTGCCCTTGAAAATCTCAAATATCTGGCAAGCTGGCCGAATAGGAACAGCCGCGGTCTGCAGCTCCCAGTGAGAGCAATGCAGTAGGCAGGTGATTTCTGCATTTCCAACTGAGGCACCCAGTTCATCTCATTGGGATTGGTTAGGCAGTGGGTGTAGCCCACAGAGGGCAAGCAGAAGCAGGGTGGGGCACTGCTTCACCCAGGAAGTGCAAGGAGCCAGGGGACCTCCTTCCCCCAGCCAAGGGAAGCCATTGAAGGACTGTGCCACCCAGCTGAGATACTATGCTTTTCCATGGTTTTTGCAATCTTCAGATCAGGAGATTCTCTCGTGTGCCTACAACACCAAGGCCCTGGGTTTTAAGCAAAAATTGGGTGGCAGTTTGGGCAGACATGGAGCTAGCTGCAGGAGTTTCTTCTGTACCCCAGTGGTGCTTGGAGCTCCAGTGAGACAGAACTGTTCACTCCCCTGGAAAGGAGGCTGAAGCGAGAGAGCCAAGAGGTCTCGATCAGAGGGTTCCACTCCCATGGAGCCCAGCAAGCTAAGATCCACTGGCTTGAAATCCTCACTGCCAGCACAGCAGTCTGAAGTCAACCTGGGATGATCTAACTTGGTGTGGGGAGAAGGGTCTAGCATTACTGAAGCTTGAGTAGGTGGTTTTCCCCTGACCCTGCTAAGGAGGCTGGGAGGTTTGGACTGGGTGGAATTCAGCACCACATAGCAAAGTGTCTGTGGCCAGACTGCCTCTCTAGGTTCCTCCTCACTTGGCAGGGCATATCTGAAGGAAAGGCAGCAACCCTGGTCAGAGGCTTACAGATAAAACTCCCATCTTCCTGAGACAGAGCACCTGGGGGAAGGGGACGCTGTGGGCACAGCTTCAGCAGACTTAAACTTTCCCGCCTGCTGACTCTGAAGAGAGTAGCTGATCCTGAGAAGGAGGAGTCTCCCAACACAGTGCTTGATCTCTGCTAAGGGACAGACTGTCTCCTCAAATGCGTCCTTGACCCCTGTGCCTCCTGACAGGGAGACATCTCCCAGCAAGGGTCAACAGACACCTCATACAGGAGAGCTCTGGCTGGCATCAGGATGGTGCCCCTCTGGGATGAAGCTTCCAGAGGAAGGAGCAAGCAGCAATCTTTGCTGTTCTGTAGCCTCCACTGGTGATACCCAGGCAAACAGGGTCTGGAGTGGACCTCCAGCAAACTGCAGCAGACCTGCAGAAGAGGAGCCTAACTGTTAGAAGAAAAACTGACAAACAAAAAGCAACAACATCAACATCAACAAAAAGGACCCCCACACAAAAAACCCATCCAGAGGTCATCAGCCTCAAAGATCAAAGGTAGATAAGTCCATGAAAATGAGGAAAAACCAGCCCAGAAATGCTGAAAATTCCAAAGACCAGAATGACTCTTTTCCAGATGGTCGTAACTCCTCTCCAGCAAGGGCACAAACGTGGATGGAGAATGAGATTGACGAATTGACAGAAGTAGCATTCGGAAGGTGGGCAATAACAAGCTCCTCTGAGCTAAAGGAGCATGTTCTACCCCAGTGCAAGAAAACTAAGAACGTTGATAAAAGGTTATGGGAACTGCTAACTAGAATAACCAGTTTAGAGAAGAACATAAATGACCAGATGGAGCTGAAAAACACAGCACAAGAACTTTGTGAGGCATATACAAGTATCAATAGCTGAATCAATTGAGTGGAAGAAAGGAGATCAGAGACTGAAGATCAACTTAATGAAATAAAGTGTGGAGACAAGAGTAGGGGGGAAAAAAAAGAATGAAAAGGAACAAACAAAGCCTCCAAGAATGTGGAACAATGTGAAAAGACCAAACTTACGTTAGATTGTTGCACCTGAAAGTGACAAGGAGAATGGAATCAAGTTGGAAAACACACCTCAGGATATTATCCAGGAAAACTTCCCCAGTATAGCAAGACAGGCCAATATTCAAATTCAGGATATACAGAGAACACTGTTAAGATACTCCTTGAGAAGAGCAACTCCATGACACATAATCGTCAGATCCTCTAAGATTAAAACAGAGGAAAAATGTTAAGAGCAGCCAGAGAGAAAGATCAGGTTATCTACAAAGGGAGGCCCATCAGACTAACAGTGGATCTCTCTGCAGAAACTCTACAGGCCACAAGAGAGTGGGGACAAATATTCAATATTCTTAAAGAAAAGAATTTTCAACCCAGAATTTCATATCCAGTCAAACTAAGTTTAATAAGCAAAGGAGAAATAAAATCTTTACCAGACATGCAAATGCTGAGGGATTTTGTTGCCACCAGGCCTCCCTTACAAAAGGAAATATGGAGGAAATATGGAAAGGAAAGAAATATGGAAAGAAAATAAATATGGAAAAGAAAAAGTGGTACCAGCCACTGAAAAAGCACACCAAAATATAAAGACCAATGACACTCTGAAGAAACTGCATTGACTAATGTGCAAAATAACCAGCTAGCATCAGGATGACAGGATCAAATTCACACATAACAATGTTTACCTTAAATGTAAATGAGTTAATGCCCCTATTAAAAGACACAGGCTAGCAAATTGGAT
The DNA here is from genome assembly GCF_003255815.1 of Theropithecus gelada. Lineage (NCBI taxonomy): Eukaryota > Metazoa > Chordata > Mammalia > Primates > Cercopithecidae > Theropithecus > Theropithecus gelada. The sequence continues at coordinate 140,433,454 of NC_037669.1, forward strand.
AAGGAGTCAAGACTCATTAGTGTGCTGTATTCAGGAGACCCATCTCACATTGAAAGACACACATAGGCTCAAAATAAAGGGATGAAGGAAGATTTACCAAGCAAATGGAAAGAAGAAAAAAAAAAAAAGCAAGTGTTGCAAACCTAGTCTCTGATAAAACAGACTTTATACCAACAAAGATCAAAGAAGACAAAGAAGGACATTACATAATGGTAAAGGTACCAAGGCAACAAGAAGAGCTAACTACCCTAAATATATCTGCATCCAATATAGGAGCACCAGGTTTCATAAAACAAATTATTAGAGACCTTCAAAGAGACTTAGACTCCCACACAATAGTAGTGGGAGATCTTAACATCCCACTGTCAATATTAGACAGATCAATGAGACAGAAAATTAACAAGGATACTCAGGACTTGCACTCAGTTCTGGACCAAGTGGACCTAATAGTCATCTACAGAACTCTCCACCCCAAATCAACAGAACATATATTCTTCTCAGCAGCACATAGCACTTTTTCTAACATCGACCACATAGTTGGAAGTAAAACACTCCTCAGCAAATGCAAAAGAATGAAAATCATAAAAAACAGTCTCTTGGACCACAGCACAATCAAATTAGAACTCAGGATTAGGAAACTCACTCAAAATCGCAGAACTACATGAAAGTTGAACAACCTGCTCCTGAATGACTACTGGGTAAATAACTAAATTAAGGCAGAAATAACAAAGTTCTTTGAAACCAGTGAGAATGAAGAGACAATGTACCAGAACCTCTGGGATGCAACTAAAGCAGTGTTAAGAGGGAAATTTATACCACTAAATGGCCACATCAGAAAGCTATTGGTCTGAAATAGACACCCAAACATCGCAATTAAAAGAACTTGAGAAGCAAGAGCAAACAAATCCAATTTTTGAAAAGATTAACAAACTAGATAGACCACTGGCTAGACTAATAAAGAAGAAAAGGGAGAAGAATCAAATTGACACAATAAAAAATGATAAAGGGTATATCACCACTGATCCCACAGAAATACGAGCAAGCATCAGAGAATACTATAAACACCTCTATGCAAATAAACTAGAAATTATAGAAGAAATGGATAAATTCCTGGACACATACACCCTCCCAAGACTAAACCAGGATGACATCAAATCCCTGAATGGATCAATAACAAGTTCTGAAATTGAAGCAGTAATTAATAGCCTACCAACAACAACAAAAAAAAGCCCAGGACCAGACATATTCACAGCCAAATTCTACCAGAGGTACAAAGAAGAGCTGGTACCGTACCTTCTGAAATTATTCCAAGCAATAGAAAAACATGACTCCTCCCTAACTAATTTTATGAGGCTGGCTTCATCCTGATACAAAAAACTGGCAGAGACACACACACAAAAATTTCAGGCCAATATCCCTGATGAACATAAATGCGAAAATACACCATAAAATATGGGCAAACCAAATCCAGTAGCACATCAAAAAGCTTATCCACCACGATCAAGTAGGCTTCATCCCTGAGATGCAAGACTGCTTCAACCTATGCAAATCAATAAACATAATGCATCACATAAACAGAACCAATGACAAAAAACTCAATAGATGTAGCAAAGACTTTCTATAAAATTCAACATCCTTTCATGCTAAAAACTTTCAATAAACTAGGTATTGATGGAACATATCTCAAAACAATAAGAGCCATTTCTGACAAACCCATAGCCAATATCATACTGAATGGGCAAAAGCGGGAACCATTCTCTTTGAAAACTGGCAAAAGATAAGGATATGCTCTCTCACCACTCCTATTCAACACAATATTGGAAGCTCTGGCCAGGGCAATAAAGAAATAAAGTGTATGCCGATAGTAAGAGAGGAAGTCAAATTGTCTGTTTGCAGATGACATGGTTGTATATTTAGAAAATCGCATCGTCTCAGCCCTAAAACTCCTTAAGCTGATAAACAATTTCAGCAAAGCAATATGCAAAATCAATCAATGTGCAAAAATCACAAGCATTCCTATACACCAGTAATAGACAAGCAGAGAGCCAAATCATGAGTCAACTTCCATTCACAATTGCTACAAAGAGAATAAAATACCTAGGAATACAACTTACATGAATTATGAAGAACCTCTTCAAGGAGAACTACAAACCTCTGCTCAAGGAAATAAGAGAGGACACAAACAAATGGGAAAACAAATTCCCTGCTCATAGATAAGAAGAATCAATATCATGGAAATGGCCATATTGCCCAAAGTAACTTATAGATTCAATGCTATTCCATTAAGCTACCATCGACTTTCTTTGCAGAATTATAAAATACTACTTTAAATTTTATGTGGAACCAAAAAAGAACCTGTATAGACAAGACAATTCTAAGCAAAAAGAACAAAACAGGAGGCATCATACTACCTGACTTCAAAGTATACTACAAGCCTACAGTAACCAAAACAGCATGGTACTGGTACCAAAACAGACATATAGACTAATGGAACAAAACAGAGCCCTCAGAAATAACACCACACATCTACAACCATCTGATCTTGGACAAACCTGACAAAAACAAGCAATGGGAAAAGGACTCTCTATTTAAAAAATGGTGCTGGGAGAACTGGCTAGCCATATTAGAAAGCTTATACTGGACCCCTTCCTTATACCTTATACAAAAATTAACTCAAGATGGATTAAAGACTTTAATGTAAGACCTAAAACCATAAAATCCCTAGAAGAAAACTTAGGCAATACCATTCAGGACATAGGCATGGGCAAAGATTTCATGACTAAATCACCAAAAGCAGCTGCAACAAAAGCCAAAATTGACAAATGGGATCTAATCAAACTAAAGAGCTTCTGCACAGAAGAAGAAACTATCATCTGAGTGAACAGGCAACCTACAGAATGGGAGAACATTTTTGCAATCTACCCATCTGACAAAGGTCTAAACGCCAGAATCTATGAGGAACTTAAACAAATTTGTAAGAATAAAACAAACCATCAAATAGTGGGCAAAGGATATGAACAGACACTTCTCAAAAGAACAAATTTATGCAGCCAACAAACACAAAAAAGAGCTCATCATCACTGGTCATTAGAGAAATACAAATCAAAACCACAATGAGATATCATCTCACACCAGTTAGAACAGTGATCATTAAAAAGTCAGGAGACAATAGAAGCTGGCGTGGATGCAGAGAAATAGGAACACTTTTACTCTGTTGGTGGGAGTGTAAATTAGTTCAACCACTGTGAAATACAGTGTGACGATTCCTCAGTGATCTTTAATCCGAAATATCATTTGACCCAGCAATCCCATTACTGGCAATATACCAAAAGGATTATGAATATATCTACTGTAAAGACCCATGGACACTTAATGTTTATTGCACCACTATTCACAATAACAAAGACTTGGAACCAACCCAAATGCCCATCAATGATAGAATAGATAAAGCAAATGTGGCACATATACACCATGAAATACTATGCAACCATAAAAAGGAATGAGTTCATGTCCATTGTAGGGACACAGATGGAGCTGGAAGCCATCATTCTCAGCAAACTAACACAGGAACAGAAAACCAAACATCGCATGTTCTCACTCATAAGTGGGAGTTGAACAATGAGAACACATGGGCACAGGGAGGGGAACATCATGCACCAGGGCCTGTAGGGAGGTGGGGGGAAAGGGGAGTGAGAGCATTAGGACAAATACTTAAGGTATGCAGGGCTTAAAACCTAGATGACAAGTTGATACGTGCAGCAAACCACGATGGCACGTGTATACCTAGGTAACAAACCTGCACGTTCTGCACATGTATCCCAGAACTTGAAGTGAAAGACAAAAAAAAAAAAAAAAAGATAAATCCTTGTGTATAAAAAGAAGAAAATCTCAAATATTTAGTATTTTAGGCTGAGAGCTGTCCTATTCAAAATCCATTAATTTACTAGTAGTTTTTTTATGCTGCTGTAATTATTTTTGATTTGTAATTTTTTTTCAGGGGAAAAAAACCCATTTTGTAGGCATGCTGTCATGTTTTCTTTCTTCATTGTTCATTTTATTTAATTCAAAGTTTTAAATATGGTCATATGACCACACTAGTAATAATCCAAATTTTTTGGCTTTCAATGCCAAAAAGATTAGTGCACTTTTCTCACACTTAAATTCCATATTTGAGGTCCTTGAAAAAAGTTGCCTTTGGTTTTTCTGACCAGCTTTTCCAGGACTTTTGTGTTATGTCACTGGACAGTTTACTCATAAAAAAATCTTAAAAATTACATGGTTGATAACACAGTAAACAATATTAATTATTATAATTATTCCAAGGAAATTAAGGTATTTACAGGGCAATTGAGAACATCTAGCCACTATACTTTATTTTCTTAATTTTAATTTAATTTTTTTTTTTTTTTTTTTTTTTTTATGAGATGGGATCTTGCTCTGTCATCCAGGCTGGAGTGCAGTGGCATGACCTAGGCTCACTGCAACCTCCGCCTCCTGGATCAAGTGATTCTCCTGCCTCTGCCTCCCCAGTAGCTGGGATTACAGGCGTGCGCCACCAGAGCTGGCTAATTTTTATATGTTTAGTACAGATGGGGTTTCCCCATGTTGGCCAGGCTGGTCTTGAACTCCTAGCCTCAGGTGATCCACCTGCCTTAGCCTCCCAAAGTACTGAAATTACAATCGTGAGCCATCGTGCTAACCCCTATACTTTAGTGACCAGGAAGTATGCAAAAACTCTAAGTTGTAGCCAGTAAATGTCAAAGCCAAGTTTGCATCCATTTAAACCAGTATGTTATGCTACTGCTTACTAGCTGATTGACACTAAGAAAATTACTTTCTGTAGCTCAATTTCCTTGTCTATATGAGAGTAATAATAATAAATCCTTCAGTGGGCTATAGTGGAGTTTAAACAAGTTAATGGTCTGCGATACAAATGAGATAATCAAGGAAGGGAAGATAGCATTTTCTCTGTGGAACTGACACTTGCTCACCCACATGTGCTTACTCAGGAAGTAAGAGTATTGGAGAAAAGTTATGGAGAAGGTAAGCCTCTAGAAGTGATTACAAGGGAAAATATTAGCAGATATCAGAAGGAGGTGACTGTGGTTTCACAAAACAAATGTATTGTTTGCTGTACAAAGCATCAAAAGACAGCCTCTCCTTCTTAGACCATGGATTGCTCGCTTTTTTCTGATCATCTTCTGCTATTGCCTTCTCCTTTGAGCCTCTTATTGTTACCCTTTCTGGAAGCTATCTGGCTTGGCAGAAAGTGTATGGGTTTCAAAATGAGACAGTTTAGAGTTCAAATTATGGAGTTGTTACTTTTTACCTGCAGGTGCTCTTCTCAATCTCTTCCCCCACCCCATAACTAGATAAAAATAATTGCAGGATATTGGGAAATCAATGGAAGTACATATTGTACAAAGTCTACACAATTTAAGAACTCAAAAATATTAGTTTCTAATCCTATCTCTTCCTTTTAAAGGAACTATTTTTGCATGAATTTATAATTAATTCTGCACATGCCCAGTCAGATAATCCCTGAAAACCAGCAATTTAGAATTGAAGATGGACAATTAAAGCCATTAAATAGTAAGAGCCTTAAATTAATATCAATGAGTTACAAATATCAATAACGTATATCTGAACAGCTAAAAGATAATTATGGGACTAGGTTGTTCCTGAAAGTTCAAATTTAAGTCAAATTCTCAAACAAACCTCAAAGCCATTTATTTTATACATGTCACAATAAATTTATTGTATACATGTCACATTTAGACATAAAGTCTTAGAAGTGAGAATTCTGTCTCATTGTTTCGCACAGATGTAGGAAGTTTTATTTACTTAATATTATTTAATTAATTTACTCAAGCAATGGTTCTTTCAAAATGGTGATATTAATACTATTAATAAAAGAGTTCATAAGCATCCATTTTTCATCAATAAGTCATCCCAATATCGAACAGAAAAAAATGTTAACCTTACCGTAAATGTACAAGTTTTAGCGATGGCATCCAAGGCCATTATTTTCCAGCTTTCTTCAATGTTGTCTGGCATGGGTGTGTAAAAATGAGAGACAAAAATAACACAGAGCAGCCCCAAACAGAGAGCTTTTAGCATCATAATATCCCTTTTTCCAGCTTCTTCACAGTACTGAGATTAAAATTTTTCATAAACACTGAATAGTAACCAGGAGAGCAAATGTAGACTTGGGAACTCTCTCAGGTAATGTGATCGCCTTAACAACCTGAAGCTAATTTTCAATTCAAATGTTACAGTGTCACTAGTAACTTGTTTTGCAAGCACACAGACTGGAACAGATTTCATAATTCATCAGGGTGTGCATGCATTATTATCATGCAATTTAATGCTCTTACAGTGTTTCTTCGTCCTGTGATACCATCATCAGCCCAAAACAACTTTATTATTGAGACTTAAATCAGAACCTAAATGAAAGCACTGAATAAGTCATGAAGCAAATTTTAGTGGTTGGGTGGTGGTTGCAACAGGTTTTAAAAACAGGTTTTTGTTGTTGTTGTTTTTTGGTTTTTAAGTTTGCTGATATTATGTCAAAATCCAGGCTAATGCCGTTATCATGGATTATTAACCATGTTAACAAAACTTTCTTGTGGTGGAACAAGTTTTGGATTAGAAAACAAGGGATGAGGGGGCTTGTTCGAGTTCTGTTAAGCATCAAACTGGAATTTTTCCATAGACTAAGCCAGGAAGCTCAGCGCAATTATCTGTTTTTTTAGAGGATTACATAGTATGATGATGAACTTTATGTGTCAATTTGACTGAGCTAAGGGATGCTCGTTAATAGTAAATAGCTCGTAAAAAAAGAATTTCTGGGTATGTCTTTGAGAGTGTTTCTGGAAAAGATTAGCATTTGAACTGGCAGAGTGAATGAAGAAAATCACCCTCCCCAATGTGGGTAGGCAGAATCCAATCTACTGATGGCCTGAACAGACCAGTATGTGGAGGAAAGGTAAATTCACTCTCTTCTTGGGCTGGGACATTGTTGTAACTCTAATTCATATTAGTGCTGCCTCAGCACCACCTTCTTGGTCTGTCCTCGGCTTGTCACAAATGACCTACATATTTTGAGACGGTCTCCACCCAGTTTCTGTTTTTGTTTCTAGATAGATAAGGCCCCATTTGCTGCCTTACTTCTGCTTTAATTCTGGTAAACACAATCATGTAACCCAAGTTCTCACAGTTAAACTCATGCTTCCTTCAAATTAAATCCAACTCTGTTGTGGAAAACCCACCTAGGTCATCCTGAACCCCAATAAAGGGTTCTACCCATAGGTCCCTCCATCTCTCGCTTGCTTTTCACCTGCTGGTTGAGAGACAGTATCCTTGACTGCCTCCCCCTTTCCATTGACTCTGCGAGGCATTTTACCATCCTCTTTCTGGAAACTGCAAGTAAATAAACTTCATCTTTTTGACATTCCAGTCTAAATGTCCTCATTATGCTGCACCTGACTACACCAAACCTAACTTAAATTCTTCTTCACTTAACAAAGCACAACAGACATCCATCTTCTCCTGCCCTTGGATATCAGAGTTCCCAGTTCTTAGGCCTTTAGACTCTGGGACTCACACCAGACACCACCTCCCTGCTCCCAGTTCTCAGTTCTTCAGACTCAGACTGGTTTTATAGCACATTAACTTTCCTGGTTCTGGTTCTCCATCTTATACACAGCATACTGTGGGACTTCTTTGCCTAAATAATTGTGAGGGCCAATTTATACTTTATATATATTTTATATATATAAAAAATATGTACACACACATACATACACACTAATATATGGATAAACACAAGCACATATTTATATATTATAAATATATTATTAACATATAAATTTATATATCATAAATATATATAAAATGTGTGCATATAATATATAAATTTATGTTATATATTTATATATTATATGTATATATAATACATTATATATACATTTATATATTATAAATATGTATAAATGTGTGTGTATCTATCCATGTTATGATACAATAGATAATAGATATATAGATGTATATAGATATATAGATGTATATATAGATATGGAGATATAAATATATGATAGATATCTATACATAGTTATATAGGTATATCCGTGTGTGTGTGCATGTGTATATCATCTATCTATCTATCTATCTATCTATCTATCTATCTATCTCCTGTTGGTTCTATTCCTTTAGAGAACCCTGACTAATACATATAGTGACTTTGTTCATGTGTTTCAGTGGTAAATCTTTAGGACTAATTCACATGAATAATTTAGCCTAGGGTGGCAGAGAATATCAAATGAAAATGTTGGACTTGTGCCTGCTGCAACCTGACAGCCTGAGAGAGACCCTGTCCACATTAGAGCTGATCACCTGAAAACTCGTCAGAGATACAAGGACTACTAGAGATTTTCTCTCTGATGTGTCAGAACATAGTAAATAGTAAGTACAGGATTGATACTTATGGGAAGTAATTTTTAGTAATAGAATACACTCATATCAGAGGTCCAATGTATACTTTTAATGATATAAGTATATATATCATTTTACTGACATAAGTAAACGTCATAAGTGTATATATATATATCATATATATCATTAAAGGTGTATATTGGACCTCTTTAGTGCATGAGTATTAACTCCAAAGTCTATCAAAATTGAATTATTTAAACATTTATTTTTATTCACCTATATTTTAGGCTTCTCTGAATTCCTTAGTTATAACTCAATATAGTCTATCATTTAAAGAAGAACACTATTAAAGTAAAGGTGACACTACTATTAAAAATAATGTTCATGGCTGGGCGCGGTGGCTCAAGCCTGTAATCCCAGCACTTTGGGAGGCCGAGACGGGCGGATCACAAGGACAGGAGATCGAGACCATCCTGGCTAACACGGTGAAACCCCGTCTCTACTAAAAAAATACAAAAACCTAGCCGGGCGAGGTGGCGGGCGTCTGTAGTCCCAGCTACTCGGGAGGCTGAGGCAGGAGAAGGGCGTGAACCCGGGAGGCGGAGCTTGCAGTGAGCTGAGATCCGGCCACTGCACTCCAGTCTGGGCGACAAAGCGAGACTCTGTCTCAACAACAACAACAACAACAACAATAATAATAATAATAATAATAATGTTCATATATTGGAACTGTCCTGGACAAAATGGGACTTACCATCTTAGCCTAATTATAAAGCTTTAATTTAATTCATTTGTGTGCCTCCCTTTTTAAGTAGACAATAAGATTATTAAAGGAAGACACCCTAATTTTTTTATCCGTGCAACCCCTAAGTGCTCAAAGCTGTTCATGTAGCAGTGCTTAATAAACATTTAAAATAAATTAAAGGATGGCCTAGTTAATTGGTTAATTGATGCCTAAAGCTAGTAGGAAAGGGAAATTCTCAAATCCACCAACAGCAATGGTATCTGGAAAGTAACTTTAGGAAGGGTCAGTTATGGCCAAAACTAAGGGAGAAATAGAGGTAAGGTAAAGATAGCAAGACTTCTGCCTTCACACACATCACACATACACACACGTAAATGAACAGAAAGAGGCATTGTGGAAGAAAGAGAAATAATGTTTGATTTGCCCTTTTGTGGCTTTTGGTGTGTGAAGTTCTGAAGCACCATGCAAACAGTTCAGGACAGTGTGCTTATTTGAGCTTCACAAATTTTCACCACACAGTGTCATAATCTATGACTAATATCTATGGAGTTTTGGATGCCCCTTCCCACAACTTAGTTCTATGAAGTTCAGACAATCTCAAACACTTTTATAGCAAGTAGTATTTTCTTCATTTCCTCTGAGATAAAATCCAACAAATTCCTCAATAGGACGGTATATGTTTCTGATCATCTTCACAGCATCTCTCCTTTTATCCTATACTTTAGGTCGACCCCAGTTGCCGGAAATGATTGTATAACAACAACGACAACAAACCAATAAGGCTTCTAGAGCTCTTGTCACATCTCTCCTCCTAGAATAAACCACTCAATTTCTCTGATCCCATCTCCTTGTCAAGCATTCATTTTTCCTTTTAATTTTCAGTTCCATTCCTTCTACGTTGCTTTTTGTGATCCCTAAGAGGTAGAGTTGATCAATTTATCTTTATCTTCCCCTAAAGAAGTGCAAATTATAGTATGAGTAACACCGAACTGAACTTACATAGTGGGTATGAATCTTCTTCTTTTAATGATATGTGCAGGACACATACATACAAATATTTCTTTTAAATGTTGCTATACACTGAATGTTTATGCCCCACCCACAAAATCTATATGTTGAAATCCTAACCACTTTCAAGAATGAATAAAACAACCAGATAGAAGATACATGAAGGAACAGAGAACTTTAACTACACAATAAACTGACTAGACCTAACACACATATATATAGAACACTCCACCCAACAACCACAAAATACACATTACTTCAAGTGCACATGGGATATTCTCCAAGATAGACTATATATTAGGCCACATAACAGGTCTTAATAGATTTTTTAAAATATGGTAGCTTATCATGAAAAGTATTTTTCTATGATCAAAATGGTGTAGTTAGAAATTAATAACAAAACGAACACAGGAAAATTCACAAATATGTGGAAATTAAACATATTTTATTTCTATTTATTTTTTATTTTTGTAGACAAGGTCTTGCCTTATTGCCCAGCCTGCAGTGATGTAGTGCAATCATAGCTCACTGCAGCCTCAAACTCCTGGGCTCAAGCAATCCTCCTGCCTCAGCCTCCTGCCTCAACCTCCTGAGTAGCTAAGACTACAGGTGTGTGCTACTACACCCAATTAATTTTTTAATTTTCTGTACGGACAGGATATACCTATATTGTCCAGGCTGATTGCAAACTCCTGGCCTCAAGCAATCCTCCCACTTGGCCTCTCGAAGTGCTGGCATTACAGGCATGAGCCACTGCACTCAGACTAAACAACACACTTTTAAACAACCAAGAGATCAGAGAAAAAAAAAATCATAAGGAAAATTAGAGAATACAAAGGGATGAATGAAAACAAAACCACAACACACCAAAACTTATGAGTTGCAGCAGAGCAGTGCTAAGAGGGAAATTTATAGCTGAAAATGCAATGAAAAAAAAAAAAGCAAAAAGAAAAGGAAAGATAAAAGAAAGAAAAAGAAAAATCTCAAGTCAGCAACCTAAATTTACACCTTAAGGAACTGGCAGTGGGGGAAGCAAATCAAGCTCAAAGCTAGCAGAAATAAAAAATAGTAAAGATTACAATGTGAATTTTAAAAAGAGAGAATAGAAAAAATAGAGAAAATCAGAGAAACCAAAAGTTGGATGTCTGAAGAAAACCAACAAAACTGACAAACCTTTAGTTGGAACGACAAATCCAAAAAGCAAAAATACACAAATAACTAAAATCAGAAGAGAGAGTGGGGACATAACTAACTGGCCTTACAGAGATGAAAAGGATTATAAGGGAATAAAATAAATAGCTGTAGGCCTAAAAATTAGATAACCTAGAACCAAGGGACAAATTCCTTGAAACCCTCAAATGTCCATTGCACCATTATCCACAAAAGCCAAGAGCTGGAAACAATCCAAGTGTCAATCAGCTGAAGAATGCATAAACATAAATGGTATATATTTGCAATATTCAGTCATACAAAGGAATGAAATTCTTTTCCTACAACATGGATCTTGGAAACATTATGCCTAGTGGAATAAGCTAGACACAGAAGGTTAAATATTTCATAATTTCACTTATCTGAGCTACCCAGAATAGATTAAATTTACAGACACAACATAAAATAGAGGTTACTAGAGCCTGGGGAGAGGTTGGGAAAGGGAGTTATTGATTAATGGGCACAGACTTTTGTTAGGAATGATAAAAAAAAAAAGAAAAAAAAAGTTTTGAATATAGACAGTGGTCATGGTTGCAAAACATTCTGAATGTATTTAACGTATCTGAATTGAACATTTATGAGTGGTTAAAATGATAAACATTAAGTATATTTTACCACAATAGAAATAAACAAACCAAAAGAAAACCAGGCAAGTACTTGAAAAAATATGAGTAAACTCTGTTATAACAAAGGAGAAGTTTGTTTTAACGGTTATTTAAAACCTGGAAATGATTATTAAAAAGACTGATACATTTTACAATAAAATTAAAAAAACTTAAACTCACAGTAAGCAAGTTCTACATATGATATGGTTGGGCTCTGTGTCCCCACCCAAATCTCTTACTGAATTGTAATCCTCAGGTGTGGAGGAGACACCTGGTGGGAGGTTATTGGATCATGAGGGTGGTTTCCCCCATGCTGTTCTCATGATAGTGAATGAGTTCTCATAAGATCTGATGGTTTTATAAGTGCTTGGCAGTTCCTCCTTCACTCTCATGCTCTCTCTTGCCTGCCACCATTAAGACATGGCTTCTTTCCCCTTTGCCTTCCACCACAATTTTAAGTTTCCTAAGGCCTCCCCAGCCATGAGAAACTGTGAGTCAACTAAACCTCTTTCCTTTATAAATTACCCAGCCTCATGTAGTATCTTTACAGCAGTGGGAAAATAGACTAATACAACATGCATTAAAAATGTTAGGTAGATAGACATTAGCAGCTAGGAGCGGGTAAAAGAAGAGAACAAAAACGCTGTCACTAAGACAGCAGCCTATGGTCCACCTAAACTCAGTCCCAGAACTGCCCTAACTCCACCCTAAGGGATTGAGTTTGTGGTAAAGTCTGTGGCCAGCACATCCTGGAGAAGGAGAAACTAGGGGACAGGTGGAAATCCCCTAAAGTGGTGCATGTCCAGTAGCATGGAACTGTGTCCTCGAGTTCACCCCAAGCTCATTATACTATCATTATAATAAAATTTACATGTGATTTTATCCCTCCAGTGGGTTTTTCTTAACAAACTATGGGTAAGAACATACGCAGTTTAATTTTAGCTATGTAACCATAAACTGACAATCAAATAACTTCATCCTGTTACTCTGACATAGCCCAAACCTCAACTCCTCTCCACAAAACTCTTATAAAAGCCCCTTGAGTTTTGTAAGGAGGGGCTAATTTCACTTTGCAGAAATTAGTCTGCTCTCCCTCTGAGAATGTATTACTGTGCTTCAATAAACTTTGCTTTGAGCTTGCATTTTGGTGTTAGTTTGCAAATTATTTGCTCACTATCACATGAGCCGAGATTGCGGGTCCAGAGCTTCAGGTCTGTTGACCTCCTCAGTTAAAGAGTCCATCCAAACACAAAATTCCCAGTAAGAAAAAGACAAATGTAAAAACATTTAAAATGTGTGGAACACATACTATAGAAGAACAGGTAGTTCCCTAATATATAAATGTTCTGTATATTGAGAATAATACCACCAACAATGCAATAGGAAATCAATGAGGTTTATGAATGCACATTCAAAGCAAAGGGAAATACAAATGGCCCTTAAACATGTTAACGGAAGTTTAATATAATGTATAATAAGCTCATAATGTTTCAGAGAAATGTAATTTTTTCCAAATTAATTATAAAAATAAAAAAGATTGACAACTCATTCTAAAGGCAGCATAGTGGAAAAAAATACTTTCATGCACTAATACACTAGTGCAAAATGGTCAAATCATAGGAAAGACAATTGTAACACCTAATAATGTAACTATACATTCCACTTTGATCCAAACATCACATTTGCGAGAATTCGTTATACAAATCTAAATGTATGAAATTATGTACATATAACTAAATTCTACTTTGTGACATTCTTTTTAACAGAAAAACGTGACAAGTAACCCAAATAGCCACCTATGTGTGACTGGTTAAAGAAACTACAGCACCTCCACACAATGGGATATTATGCAGATATTCAAACAAAGTGGAAGGTAGGTAGTTATTTTAAAATTTCTTCAGAGTATGTAATTAGGTAAAAAATAAAGTGTGGAGAATTATGCATATAATAGCTTACTTATAAGAAATAAATAAGAAAAACAAGAATATATGATTATATTTTCTTATAAAGAAATACTGGGAAAATGAGGAACAGAAAAATAGCAAGGTCAAATGTCATATAATTAATAAAAGTTACATATAGTTGTGGGGGTGCAGGAAAAAGTGTGAAAAGTAACAAGAATGTGACCACCTCTTTTCCATGTTTTCTTTTTTATATAAATTTGATTCTTGAACTGTATAAATTAACTAAGTATTGAAAATAAATTTAAAATTAGAAAGCAACATTTATATAGATATGAAAACAATAAAACCATCTATATCAATACAATTATATGAGTAATTTTTTTGAAATACGGTTTTCAGTTAAAAGATTAAGATCAGAAATTTTGGAAAAATGGAGGTAACAAGTAGCAGGCAGTTTTTAGGACTTATTGATATCTATATAGAAACAAATGGAGCAACTACATATTAAAACTAAAGTGAAATTGACAATGTGTACAACAAAACTAGTTGACAAAGTATTCCCACAAATCTCAAACTATAAGAATGGAAACAAAGCATATTAATAGGCATAAAACTGTCATGTTATCAGCATTTAAGCAGGAGAATACAGAGGAAAGCAGAGACCATCTGACAAATCAAATAATGAGGGTATCAAAAATTGGTTAAGAGGCATTCACTGAAAAACACAGAAGGCCAAGTTGAGAGTAGGTAAATTGGGAAGGATTTTGTCTATTCCAGTAGCAGCTGCCTTCAAGAGGCCCAATCTGAAACAATGGAACCCTCTGGCTCCAGTAAAGCCTGGATCTGCCCAGCCCTGGCTTCCATGAAGGCTAGAACCCCACAGAGCAGAAATTGACAGGAGTGAAATACAAGCTAAGGAGGATGTGAATCACAAAGAGGCCAAAAGTAGAGGTCCAGATAAAAGTAGGGAAAGGCTACTGAATTGAGAAACATCTGAGAGCAAGCCACTCTACTTTTTTATTTTAACACTTTCAAAAAACCAAAGAGGTAACTCTGATATCAGAGAAGATATCTGAACTGTTTCCTTCTACAAGTTCAGAACCAAATGAAATCCAAATTGAAAAGTATCAAAGTCAAATCTCATACAAAGTAACTATAAAATAAAACATAGACATAAAAACTGAAATAGAAGGAATGGAGAAAAACACAAATCACAACAAAAAAATGCAGTATGAAAAGGAATAATATTTTAAATATCAAAAAAGAAGAGATAAATGGTATTCAAGAGAATGTGACAAATTTTGAAGATAAGCCAAGAAGAGCCATCTCATAAAGTAGTCACTAAAATAAAATTGACAAGGTGTAGTAGTTCACACCTGTAATTCCAGCACTTTGGGAGACTGAGGCTGGAGGATCACTTGAGTCCAAGAGTTCAAGTCCAGCATAGGCAACATAGTGAGACTCCCATTTCCACTAAAACATAGAAAAATTAGCCAGACATGGTGCCACATGCCTGTAGTCCCAGCCACCCAGGAGACTGAAGAGGGAGGATTGATTGAGCCTGAGATGTTGAGGCTGCAGTGAGCCATGATCATGTCGCTGTACTCCAGCCTGGATGACAGAGCAAAACCCTACTTCATGAAAAAACAAAACAAACTAACAAAAACAGAAGGCATCAGAAAAAAATATTAACAACTACAATTCAAGAAACTTTGCTAAAATAAAAAAGACTTGGAAATACATAATGAAAGACCACACCATGTACCTGAGAATATGAACCAGAATGGTCAACACCAAGACATATGCTTATAAAATTACTGTACTCTAAAGAAAAAGGAAATAGATATGTAGCCAGACAAAAAGATCATTTGGCTTATAAGGTAAGTAATTAGATTATCATTGTAATTTAATAGACATTCTTTATGCCAGAAGAAAATAAAGTGTACCTATATATGTAATAAAAGTAAATGTGAGGTAAGAATTTAATATTCACAATTTTTCAACATAAAAGAAATCAGTAAATATTGCACTCAAGAGCACTTCCAACATAATCCAAAAGTGCTGGGAAGGGAAGAGTGTGGTCCCTTTAAATGATACAAAAGTTGGGAAGTGAAGTGCTGGGTAGAGGAGGGTGCAGTCCCTGGCTAGGTCTCCATCCCCATGGACCTAAATGAAGACAGACACTTCTGCCTTTGCACCCAAATGTTGCATGTCCCAAGACCACCCTAGCCCGTCATGCCTCCATCCTGTTCCTATAAAAATCCCCAAGACCCCAGGGCAGACAGAAGTGGCTGGAGGTTGAGAGGAACATATTGGCTGAAGAAAACACAAGCGGCTGGTTGTTGAGAGCATGCTGGAGGAAGAGCATGCTGACAGGCACTGGCAGGGTGGTAGGCCATTGACTGGCGGGACAAGGCAGAGTTTGGCTGGGCCAGTTGGCGGAGAGCCCTGGCTGCCGAGTGGCCCAACTCCAAGGGAAAACCATCTCCCTTCTGGCTCTGCCATTGACTGAGAGCTACTTCCACTCAATAAAACTCTGCACTCATTCTCCAAGCCCACATGCGATCCAATTCTTCCAATACACCAAGGTAAGAACCCAGGATACAAAATGTTCTCTGTCCTTGCAACAGGGTAGAGGGTCTAATTGAGCTGGTAATACAAGCTGCCTATAGACAGCAAATTAAAAGAGCACCCTGTAAAACGTTCACTGGAGCTTCAGCTGTAGACATTCTCCTAGACACTGCCCTGGGGTCAGAGCCCCACAGCCTGCCTGTCTGTATGCTCCCCTAGAGGTCTGAGCAGTGGGGCACTGAAGAAGCAAGCCACACCCCCATTGCACACCCTGTGAGGGGGACAAGGTAATCTTTTCTGTTTCAAAAGGAATCTAGTAGAGAATAACCTTCTCACAACCAAAATTAATAGAGAGATATCAACATAGGCATTGATTGACATCATTAAATGTATTGCTATTTAATACATTTATAAAGGAGAATCGTGGTTAAAGGAGAGAGAATAGCATGTGAGGGCATTTGTTTATCTGACAGTGTAGACAAAGTTCAACTAGATTAAGTAGGGGAAAAAGAAAATAGTGAAAAGACAAAATTAACTATTTTCAGTAATCTAAATTAGTGGTGATAATATTCATATTGTTTTTCTGAGACTTAATATTTAAGTGAGAAAAAGCAAATTTGAAAGTATTCAAATTGTGGCTCTTTTAATTTTCTCACTGTATGTTTGTTAAGAGCCTATATTCTTAAACTTTTAGTGTGAAAAAAAGAGACATGTGATATAAAATACATCAGATAAAAACCTTGTTCCTGCACTTAAGCTAAAAAAAATCAGAGTAAAGTTAAGAATTACTTTAAATATTTATATAAAATTCCTATTTGTGTTCACTGAAAAGACCTCGTGCTCAGGTAGTTACTGGGGGAACCCACCCCTGATAATTCAATGTACATTCTTTTCTATTTCCCTAAGTGTCGGCGGGTCTGAGAAATAAAGGGAAAAGTATGAAAGAGAGAAATTTTAAAGTTGGGTGTCCAGGGGAGACATCACATGTCGGCAGGTTCCGTGATGCCCCATGAGTCATAAAATCAGCAAGGTCAGAGTGAAACTAGAATCACTAATGAAATTCCATGTCCTGCTGTGCACCCATTGTCATTAATTAACATCTTAACAGGATTCCAGAGCAGAGATCTGGTCTGACTAGAATTTGCCAGGCTGGAATTTCCTAATCCTAGCAAGCCTGGGGGTGTTGCAGGAGGCCAGGACATGTTTCATCCCTTATCTGCAACTGCATAAGGCAGACATCCCCCAGAGCAGCGTTTTAGAGGCCCCACCTGGGAATGCATTCTTTTCCAGGGCTGTTAATTATTAATATTCCTTACTGGGGAAAGAATTCAGTGATATTTCTCTTACCCGTTTTTGGTAATAAGAGAAATATGGCTCTGTTCTGCCCGGCTCCCAGGCAGCCAGACTTTAAGGTTATCTCCCTTGTTCCCTGAAAATCACTGTTATCCTGTTCTTAAGGTGCCCAGATTTCATATTGTTCAAACACACATGCTTTATGAACAATTTGTGTAGTTAACGTAATAATCACAAAGTACTGAGGTGACATACATCATCCATTTACGAATATGACGGGATTAAGAGATTAAAGTAAAGACAGGCATAGGAAATTATAGGAGTATTGATTGGGGGAAGTGATAAATGTCCATGAAATCTTCACAATTTATGTTCTTCTGTCACAGCTTCAGCAGGTCCCTCCGTTTGGGGTCCCAGACTTCTCGCAACAGATAGTAGTTTTGGAACATCACTTATGGACCCGCAATCTCGGCTCATGTGATAGTGAGCAAAGAATTGCAAACTAACACCAAAATGCAAGCTCAAAGCAAAGTTTATTGAAGCACAGTAAAACATCACTTTCATCAAAGTAAACCCAGATAATAAACTGAAATTTGGTATTTGGGGATAAACAGCTAATCCCAGACCTGTGCTGGGAATAAATAATGTGAGCCTGGAAAATACCAACATACCAGACAGCAAGAAAGTGGTCAAAGATTTCCAGACTCATATCAAGATGACTGAAAAGAGTGTCCACTGGCCCTAAATGGGAAATTTTGAACTGCTTCAATAAGGAATTAACTGACATAACGGGCTGAAATCCCTGAGTATATACTAATATATTATTTTAAATTAATTGGTTGCACTATGAAGATAGCAGGGAATCCATTCATTATCTTGAAAAATAGGTAAAGAAAAGGAAATGATTGACAATTTATACTGCTTGTCTTATAAGACGTGTGCCACTGGATAACTAAATAATATATAAGGGTAACCATTTTGTTTGAATAGTCCAGGTAATGTATAAAAGCAAAATAATAGAATTAAAATATTTTGCAATCTCCAGTTAATAAATCTGTACTTTAAGCCTCAATGGTTTCTAACGTAAACAAAAAGTGACAATTATGTCTTTTCTGAGGAAAGAAAGCCCCACTGTGTATACTCTTGCCAAAGTGATTAGATTTCAATCTGATCAAGCCTTTGGATTCCAACTGGCAATTCACAGAAAATACAGAGACAATGGAATATGGTAAACTGCAAAAATATACACTATCAGCAAAATCCAGATTTTAGTAAGCTACAGGTCAACTGGCTCATGTCCTTCAACAGATAAATTAGAAATACAGTGTACCTGCAGATTAAACACAGTTAAAAGACATACCCTGTTTAAAATTGTGCAAGAATAAATTTGAGTTTCTAATGATTCATAGGTGGGTGATAATACTACATGGAAATGCAGTAAATTATTAACACAAAATTCCAGAATTTATCTTGGAGATGCGGGCTCTTTTTTGGTTCCATATGAACTTTAAAGCAGCTTTTTCCAATTCTGTGAAGAAAGTCATTGGTAGCTTGATGGGGATGGCATTGAATCTATAAATTGCCTTGGGCAGTATGGCCATTTTCACGATATTGATTCTTCCTACCCATGAGCATGGTATGTTCTTCCATTTGTTTGTGTCCTCTTTTATTTCACTGAGCAGTGGTTTGTAGTTCTCCTTGAAGAAGTCCTTTACATCCCTTGTAAGTTGGATTACTGGGTATTTTATTCTCTTTGAAGCAATTGTGAATGGGAGTTCATTCATGATTTGGCTCTCTGTTTGTCAGTTACTTGTGTATAAGAATGCTTGTGATTTTGGCACATTGGTTTTTTATCCTGAGATTTTGCTGAAGTTGCTTATCAGCTTTAAGAGATTTTGGGCTGAGACGATGGGGTTTTCTAAATATACAATCATGTCATCTGCAAACAGGGACAATTTGACTTCTTCTTTTCCCAACTGAATACCCTTGATTTCTTTCTCTTGCCTGATTGCCCTAGCCAGAACTTCCAACACTATGTCGAATAGGAGTGGTGAGAGAGGGCATCCCTATCTTGTGTCAGTTTTCAAAGGGAATGCTTCCAGTTTTTGCCCATTCAGTATGATATTGGCTGTGGGTTTGTCATAAATAGCTCTTATTTTGAGATACATTCCATCAATACCGAATTTATTGAGAGATTTTAGCATGAAGGGCTGTTGAATTTTGTCAAAGGCCTTTTCTGCATCTATTGAGATAATCATGTGGTTTTTGTCTTTAGTTCCATTTATATGCTGGATTACGTTTATTGATTTGCATATGTTGACCCAGCCTTGCATCCCAGGGGTGAAGCCCACTCGATCATGGTGGATAAGTTTTTTGATGTGCTGCTGGATTTGGTTTGCCAGTATTTTATTGAGGATTTTTGCACCAATGTTCATCAGGGATATTGGTCTAAAATTCTCTTTTTTTGTTGTGTCTCTGCTAGGCTTTTGTATCAGGATGATGTTGGCCTCATAAAATGAGTTAGGGAGGATTCCCTCTTTTTCTATTGATTGGAATAGTTTCAGAAGGAATGGTGCCAGCTCCTCCTTGTACCTCTGGTAGAATTTGGCTGTGAATCCTTCTGGTCCTGGACAGTTTTTGGTTGGTAGACTATTAATTATTGCCTCAATTTCAGAGCCTGCTATTGGTCTATTCAGGGATTCACCTTCTTCCTGGTTTAGTCTTGGAAGAGTGTAAGTGTCCAGGAAATTATCCATTTCTTCTAGGTTTTCTAGTTTATTTGTGTAGAGGTGTTTATAGAATTCTCTGATGGTAGTTTGTATCTCTGTGGGGTCGGTGGTGATATCCCCTTTATCATTTTTTATTGCATCTATTTGATTCTTCTCTCTTTTCTTCTTTATTAGTCTTGCTAGTGGTCTATCAATTTTGTTGATCTTTTCAAAAAACCAGCTCCTGGATTCCTTGATTTTTTGGAGAGTTTTTTGTGTCTCTATTTCCTTCAATTCTGCTCTGATCTTAGTTATTTCTTGCCTCCTGCTAGCTTTTGAGTGTGTTTGCTCTTGCTTCTCTAGTTCTTTTAATTGTGATGTTGGGGTGTCAATTTTAGATCTTTCCATCTTTCTCTTGTGGGCATTTATTGCTGTAAATTTCCCTCTACACACTGCTTTAAATGTGTCCCAGAGATTCTGGTATGTTGTATCTTTGTTCTCATTGGTTTCAAAGAACATCTTTATTTCTGCCTTCATTTCATTATCACCTTAAATATTATAATTTCTTGTAAAGCAGTTTAATCTTCACTGTCATTTTGTAGTTTTCTTTTTTTTTTTACTGTGTTTAAACATTTATTTTCTCTATAAATTGTAAGATTATTTCATCCAACACCAGAACAATACAAACAAAAATCTATATTGTGCATTAAATTTTAATTTTAGTAAATGTAAGTAATCTAAAAATAAATTTTTATAATTTCTTTCCATCAAAGAACATTTAATGTCTTTCTCCTCATACCTTATTTTTCTGATCTTCCAGAAAGATGTAATTTTTTTCACTAAATGAATTACATGACTTTCTTCATTTTATTTTTCTCTTGCTAATAGAATATTTTCTAATTTTATTTTAGAAGTTTAATGCTAGAACAGAGAAATACTATGTTTTTATACTTAACTTGCAATTGAACTACCTTACCAAAGTTTCTTTTTAACTCATGTACATTCTTACTATTTCTAATCTTAATTTATTATTTCTTATTATGATATTTTATATAATTATATATTTATATAATTATATATGTATATAATTTATTATATTCCTTATTATTCTAATCTACTCTAATCTTTATTTCCCAAATGCTTGCATATGATATTTGCTTTTCTTTAGTTTCTATTTTTATTGCAAATTCAACACACTGTTAATAATGTTAACAGACTTTTTTTTCTGTATCCCAATTTAGTTGCAATGGCTTAGTGCTTCGTTTTTAAAATTGTTTTATTTTACAATTTGTAGGTACATAGTAGGTGTACATATTTATGTTGTACATGAGATGTTTTAATATAGGCATAAAATACGTAATAATTACATCAGGGTAAATGGGGTATCTATCCCCTCAAGTATTTATGTTTTTTTTGTTCGTGTTACAATCTAATTACACTCTTTTAGTTATTTTTAAATGTAAGATAAATTATTGTCTGTAGTCACTCTGTTGCACTACAAAATGCAAGATCTTATTCATTCTACGTAACTATATTTTTCTGCATATTAACCATTTCCATTACCACTCCCTATCACTACCCTTCCCAGCCTCTGGTACTCATCATTCTACTATCTTTCTGAGTTCAGTTGTTCTAATTTTTAACTCTCACGAACAATTGAGAATGTGTGTAGTTTGTATTTCTATGCCTGGCTTTTTCCACTTAAATAATAACCTCCAGTTCCATTAATATTGTTACAAATGACAGGATGTCATTCTTTTTTATGGCTGAATAGTACTTCATAGGGTATATGTTCCATATTTTCTTTATTCATGTATCCGTTTATGGACACTTAGTTTGCTTCCAAATCTTAACAATTTGCAAATAGTGCTGCAACAAACAAGGAATTGCAGATCTCTCTTTGATATACTGATTTCCTTTCTTTTGGGTATATACCTCGCATGGATCATATGGTAGCTCAAATTAATTTTTTTGAAAAACCTCCAAATTGTTCTCTATAGTGGTTGTACTCCATATTCTCACCAGCATTTTTTAAGGCTTGTCTCTTGGATATAAGCCATTTTAATTGTGTGAGATAATATATCATTGTAGTTTTGATTTGCATGTCTCTGATAATCAATGATGTTGAGTACCTTCACATAAATCTGTTATCCATTCGTATGTCTTCTTTTGAGAAATGTCTGTTCAGATCTTTGCCCATTTTAAAATTAGATTATTACTTTCCTATAGAGTTGTTTGAGCTCCTTATATATTCTGATTATTAATCCTTTGTCAGATAGATAGTTTGCAAATATTTCCTTTCATGCCGTGGGTTGTCTCTTCACTTTGTTTCCTTTGCTGTGCAGAAGCTTTTCAACTTGATGTAACCCCATTTGTTCATTTTTGCTTTGTTTGCCTATGTTTGTGAGGTATTGCTCAAGAAATCTTTGCCCGGTTCAATGTCCTGGATAGTTTTCCTAAAGTTTTCTTTTAGTAGTTTCATAGCTTGAGGTCTTAGATTTAAGTCTTTAATTCATTTTCATTATTCATTATTGTGCATGGTGATAGATAGGGGTCTAGTTTCACTTTTCTGCATACAGATATTCAGGTTTTCTAGCACCATGTATTAAAGAGGTTGTTCATTCCCCAATGTAAGTTCTTGATGACTTAGCCTAAAATAAGTTCACTGTAGATGTACAGATTTGCTTCTGGTTTCTCTATTCTGTTCAAGTGGTCTATGTGTCTGTTTATATTCAACAATCATACTGTTTTGGTTACTAAACTCTGTAGTATAATTTGAAGTCAGGTAATGTAATCCTTCCAGTTCTGTTCTTTTTGCTCAGGATATCTTTGGCTATGCTGGGACTTTTGTAGTGCCATATTCATTTTAGGATTCTTTTTTCTATTTCTGTGAAGAATGCCGTTGGTGTTTTGAGAGAGATTGCATTGAATCTATAGATTGCTTTGTGTAATATGGACATTTTTAACAACATTGATTCTTCCAACCCATGAACATGGAATATCCTGTCATTTTTAAAATGTCTTTTTAAATTAATTTCATCAGTGTTTTATAGTTTTCATTGCAAAGAACTTTCACTTCTTTGGTTAAGTTAATTCCTAAGTATTTTATTTTATTGGTAGCTATTGTGAATGAGATTACTTTCTTGATTTCTTTTTTCGATTTTTAGCTATTGGCATATGGAAATGCTACTAATTTCTATATGTTGTTTTTGTATCTTGCAACTTTACTGAATTTGTTTAACAGTTCTAACAGGTTTTTGTGGAGTATTCAGTATTTTTTCAAGTATAAGATTATATCTTCTGCAAGCAAGGATAGTTTGAGTTCTTCCTTTTCAATTCAGATGCCATTTATGTATTTTTCTTGTCTGACTGCTTAAGTTAGGACTTCTAGTACTATATCAAATAAAAGTGGTAAAAGTGGGCAAACTTGATGAGTTCCAAATCTTAAATAAAAAGTTTTTAGTTTTTCCCCATTCAGTATGATACTAGCTGTGATTCTGTTGAATATTGCTTTTATTGTGTTGAGGTATTCTCCTTCTTACACTGGTTTGTTGAAGGTTTTATTTTAAATCATGAAGGGATGTGCATTTTAACAAAAGCTTTTTCAGAATCAATTAAAATGATCATATGGTTTGTGTCTTTCATTCTGCTGATATGATGTATCACATTGACTCATTTGTGTATGTTGAAACATTCTTACATCCCTGGCATAAACCCTACTTGATTATGATGATCTTTTTAATGTATTGATAAATTTGGTTTGCTAGTATTTTGTTGAGGATTTTTCAGCAGTATTCATCAGAAATATTGACTGATAGTTTTCTCTTTTTTTAAGGTGTGTTCTTCTGGTTTTAGTAGCCGTGTAATACTGGCCTCGTAGAAGACGTTTGGAAGTATTCTTTCCTCCTCTATTTTTTGGGATAGTTTGAGTAGGATTTATATTAGTTCTTTAAACGTTTGGTAAAATTTTGCAGTGAAGTCATTGGGTCCCAAGACTTTTCTATGCTGGGAGACATCTTATTATGGCTTTGATCTCATTACTGATTTTGATCTGTTCTGCTTTTGGATTTTTTTCACGGTGCAGTATTAGTAAGTTGCATGTGTCTAGGAATTTATTAATTTATTTTAGATAATGCAATTTATTGACGTATAGTTGCTCATAGTATCCTCTAGTGATCCATTGAATTTCTGCAGTATTGGCTATATCTCCTTTTTCATCTTCAATTTTATTTATTTAGGTATCTTGCTTTTTTTTTCTTAGTTGTCAGGCTAAAGGTTTGTCAATTTTATCTTTTCAGAATGCTGACTTTTCATTTTATTGATCATTTGTATTTTTTATTTCAGTTTCATTTATTTCTGCTCTGATCTTTATTATTTATTTTCTTCTACTAGCTTTGCATTTGGTTGGCTGTTACCTTCTGGTTCATTAAGATGTATCATTAGGGTTTTTTCCTGAAGTTTTTCTACATTTTTTTATATAGGCACTTATAAATATAACCTTTTTCTTAGTACTACTTTCACTGTATTCCTTAAGTTTGCTATGCTATGTTTCCATTTTCATTTGTTTCAAAAAATTTTTCAGTTTCCTTCTTAATATCCTCATGGACTCACTGGTAATTTAGAAGCATATTGTTTAATTTCTGTGTGCTTGTATAGTTTCCAAAATTCCTCTGTTATTGATATCTACTTTTATTCCATTGTGGTCAGAGAAAATATGTAATTTAACTTCAGTTGTTTTCAATTTTTAACAATTGTTTTATGAGCTAACAAATGTTCTAAATTTAATAATGATCTATGTGTTCATAAGAATAGTGTATTCTGCAGCATTGCATGAAATGTTCTCTAAATGTCTATTAGGTCCATTTGATCTACAGTGCAGATCAAGTCCAATGTTTCTTTGTTAATTTTCTGTCTGGATGATAATGTCCAATGACAAAAGTGGGGTACTGATGTCTCCAGCTACTATTGGGACTTATCTTGCTCTTTAGCTCTAATAATATTTCCTTTTATCTAGGTGCTCCAGTGTTGAATGCACCTTACAAATGCATACAGTTGTTAGATCCTCTTGCTGAATTGACCCTTTTATCATTATATAGTGACTTTCTTTGTCTCTTTTTATAGCTTTTCTTTTGAAATCTATTTTGTTTGATACAAGTGTAACTGCACCTGCTCTTTTTGGTTTTCTATTAGCATGGAATATCTTTTCCATCCTTTTAATGTCAGTCTATGTGTTTCTTTATAGGTGAAGTATGTTTCTTGTAGGCAACAGATCACTGGGATCATTTTTTTTAAAAAAATCCATCAGCCATTCTGTATTTTGATTGGTCAGTTTACTTCATTTATATTCCATGTTATATTTGATAAGCAAGAACTTACACCTGCCATTTTGTTATTTGTTTTCTGGTTGTTTTTTGGTCTTGTTTTCCTTCATTTCTTCCATCCTATCTACCTTTTAGTGAAAGTAATGTCTCTAGTGGTATGTTTTAATTTCTTGCTTCTTATATTTTGTGGATCTGATGAATGTGTTTTGATTTGAGGTTACTATGTGGCTTCCAAATAATATAACCCATTGTTTTAAATCAATGACAGTTAACAGTGGTTACATAAAGAAACACATAAACTAATAGGCCAAAAAACCCCACTGATATAAACTCTAGACTTTGACTTCATCTCTATGCTTTATAACATTTAGCTGGTTGTATTAGATCTTATTATACTGCCCATGTCTTGAAAAGTTATTGAAGTTATTATTTTTGATAGGTTTATCTTTTAGTCTTTCTGCTCAAGATATGCGTAGTTCACACACCATCATTACAGTGTTGTAATATTCTGTGGATTTTTGTTTATATACCCCTACCAGTGAGTTTTGAACATTCAGATGATTTGCTGTTGTTTATTAACATCTTTTTCAATCAGATTGAAGAACTCCCTTTAGCATTTCTTGCGGAACAGGTGTGTTATTGATGAAATCCCTCAGCTTTTGTTTGTCTGGAAAAGTCTCTATAACTCCTTCATATTTGGAGGATATTTTCACTGGATATATAATTCTAGGATAAGTTTTTCTCTTTGAGCCCCTTATATGTCATGCCACTCTCTCCTGACCTGGTCACTGCAACCATATATGCATTAGAGAGTACCCCAAACCCTCTAATACTGTGTCTCTGGCAGACTTGTAGACATACAACCTCAGTGGTCTTGAATAATATCCTGAAGAATTCTCTAAGGGAAGAGACTCGTGTTCTCTTCCCTTCTTTCTTCCAAACAAACAAAGTCTCCAACTATGCTGAGCCTCCTGGAACTAGGGTGGTGGTGTTGATACAATACCCCTGTGGCCACCATCACAGAGACTGCACTGGGTCAGACCCAAAGCCAGCACATCACTGATTCTCACCCAAGACCTGTGGTAAACATGCCTGGCTACCAACTAGGTTTGCTCAAGGCCCTAGGACTCTACAATTAGCAGGTGGCAAATCCAGCCAGGCTTGTCTTTCCTTTCATGGCAGTGAGATAACCTTGGCTCTGGGTGGGTCCAGAGATGCTGTCTGGGAGGCAGTGCTATAGTATTCTATTGTCTACAGGTGTCCTAATCTACCATCACTGTGCTTGCACCCAAGCTATAAGGCAAAGTCCTTCCCCTTCTTCCCTACTTTTTCTACAGGCAGAGGAGTCTCAGCTTGTGGTGAACGCTTCCAGCCCCAAGACTCTCTCTTCAGGTCAGTGGGCTACTCTCTGGCACAGGGCAGCTCCAGAAATGTCATCCAGCAGCCACAGCCTAGAATCAGGGACCCCAGGAGCCCTCTTGGTGTTCTACCACAATGTAACCTAGCTGGTACTTAAACTGCAAGATAAAGTCCCCTTCTCTTATTTCATGCTCTTTCAAGCCACCACAGCTGGAAATGTGCTGGGTCACACCTGAAGCCAGAACACGGTTCTGAGTCTCACCTAAGGTCTACTGCAAGTACTGCCTGACTAGCACTGTTGATTATTCAGGGCCTAAGAACTTTTTAGTCAGCGGTGATGAATTCTGTCAGGACTGGTTCTTCCCTTCAAGGCAGTGGGTTCCCTTCTGTCCCAGAGTGGAGCTGGGGCCTGGAATGGATGTACTCTGCTAGTGCTTTATTCTACCGTGGCTGAGCTGGTATCTAAGTTGTAAGAAAAGTCTTCTTTTCTCTCCCCTCTCTTCTCAAGTGCAAGGAACTGGGCTGTCCTGGAGCTGTAAACTGCACACCTAGGGTTGAGGGAGAAGTATTTCAAGCTCTCCTTTGGCCACCCCAGCTGGTGTTTCACTGGATCATGTGCACCCCAAGTCCACTGGCTACAAATCCAGCATAGCACCAGGACTCGCTCAGGAATTGCAGTCCTTGTTGCCTAGACTGCCTTTCAAGTTTACCTAGGA